>NC_080543.1:2867958-3127958 GCF_028640845.1 Ahaetulla prasina | reverse complement strand
GGTCCTCCCTGAGCTGGGTTGCTTCCATGCAGAGATTTCACTACCCAACTAGGGAACGCCATCAGTGCTCAAAAGGGAGTGGGGTTTATGGAGAAGAGAAGGAGAGGAGGGGTAGGACTGGGGGGGAGAAGGGAGGGTGAAGGAGGATTAGGATTAGGGGGAGGAGGAGGAGGAGGACTGTGGGATCCTTGGTGCTCGCTGAGCTTGGTGGTTTCTTTGCTAACGTTTCATGACCCAACTAGGGAACATCATCAGTGCTAGAAGGAGTGGGGTTTATGCAGAAGAGAGGAGGGGAGGAAGAAGAGAAGAGTGGGAGGGCTATGGAGTCATTGGTGGTTCCCTGAGCTTGGTTGTTTACTTGCAGACGTTTCATCACCCAACTATGTAACATCATCAGTGCTAGAAGGGAGAGGGATTTATGGAGAAGAGAAGGCAGAGGAGGGGAAGGAGGAGGAGGAGGTCGGTGGGGTCCTTGGTGCTCTCTGAGCTGGGTGGTTTCCTTGCCGACGTTTCATGACCCAACTAGGGAACATCATCAGTGCTAGGAAAGAGTGAGGTTGGTGGTGAGGAAGAGGAGGACGGCTGTGGGGGGTCTGAGCTTGGCGGTGTCCTTGCTGTCGAAGGCTCCCTCACAAAAGGCCCGAACAGGTAGCACAACTTAGCATCCTGGTTCTGAAGCAGAGAAAACCCTTGCTGGGCATCTCTGCCTGTGTCAGGGGCTCCGGAGCATGCCGACGTCCGACAACGCGTAATTTTTATAGATCGTTTTACCTGTATAGGTGACGTTCTTCGGATTTCCGTAGGGAGCCCCCGGTTGAACGGGGCTGTAAACGGGATTCATGGTAGGAAACGTGAGGACGCTGAAAAAGAACAAGGGAATGTTCAGAAAACAGCCTTGGGAAACTTTTACAAACACGGAGGGAATTTTATATATATTTATATATAAAAATTTATATTTAGAAATTTAGAAATTTATATAGCAATGTGTGATTGCAGCTGTTTCTTCCTTTTTAACATTGCTCCCAGAAGCACGAAGCTGAAGCCTGAAGATGACGAATGAGACTTCGTCGAAACGTCGCCAAGATACTTCCAATTTTACGCGGGAGAAATCCCGAATAACCAAAGACCTACATATATATGGGGAGTGTTGCTGTGCCACACAGCCAACCAACCCGCTTCCAGCAACACTCCCCACCTCCCCACCAGTATTTATAGAGAGACAGCAGCTCCGACCACGATTTGCTCGCACAAGCACGAAGCCGAAAGCACCAGCCTGAAGATGATGAGTGAGACCTCGTCGAAACGTCACCAAGATACTCTCAACCTTAACATGGGAAAAGACCTGAATATGCCAAGACCTACATACCTATACCCGTAAAAACCTACGAATATATATATATGTATGTATGTAGGTCTTTGGTTATTCGGGTTTTCTCCCGCGTAAAATTGGAAGTGTCTTGGCAACATTTCGACGAACTCTCATCCGTCATCTTCAGGCTTCAGCTTCGTGCTTCTTCTTCTTCCAATTTTATGCGGGAGAAAACCCGAATAACCAAAGACCTACATACAAACACCTGCGAAAACCTCAGAAAACAAATATGTATGTATGTATATATATAATTAATATCTCAGTACGAAACAGAGCATCTTAAGGATTCTGCTGTAAGCAGTCAGAAAAGGCGCAGAAAAAGAAACCAGCAAATATCCTTCTTTTTCTAACGAGGGCACACCCCTGTATTATGTCGGAGGTTAATATCATAGGTAGACCTCAACTTACGACCACAACTGAGCCCCAAACTTCCGTCACTAAGCAAGGTAAGTTGCCAACTCCATTTTACTTTGCCTTCCTTGCCACAGTCGTTAAGTGACTCACCGCAGGTGTGAAGTTAGTCACAGGGTTGTTAAGCGAATTTCCCCCCTTGACTTTGCTTGTCGGAAGGTCACAAAAGGGGAATCACGTGACTCAGGGATACGGCAACCGTCGTAAGTACATGCCAGTTGCCAAGTGTCTTCAGTTCCGATCACGCTCAAAAGGAGTGGGGTTTATGGAGAAGAGAAGGCAGAGGAGGGGAAGGAGGAGGAGGAAGAGGAGGAGGAAGGAAGGAGGAAGGAAGGAGGAGGAGGAGGAGGAGGACTGTGGGGTCCTTGGTGCTCGCTGAGCTTGGTGGTTTCTTTGCTGACGTTTCATGACCCAACTAGTGAACACCATCAGTCCTAGAAGGGAGTGGGGTTTATGCAGAAGAGAAGGAGGGGGGGAGGAAGAAGAGAAGAGTGGGAGGGCTATGGAGTCATTGGTGGTTCCCTGAGCTTGGTTGTTTACTTGCAGACGTTTCATCACCCAACTATGTAACATCATCAGTGCTAGAAGGGAGAGGGATTTATGGAGAAGAGAAGGCAGAGGAGGGGAAGGAGGAGGAGGAGGACTGTGGGATCCTTGGTGCTCGCTGAGCTTGGTGGTTTCTTTGCTAACGTTTCATGACCCAACTAGGGAACATCATCAGTGCTAGGAAAGAGTGAGGTTGGTGGTGAGGAAGAGGAGGACGGCTGTGGGGGGTCTGAGCTTGGCGGTGTCCTTGCTGTCGAAGGCTTCCTCACAAAAGGCCCGAACAGGTAGCACAACTTAGCATCCTGGTTCTGAAGCAGAGAAAACCCTTGCTGGGCATCTCTGCCTGTGCCAGGGGCTCCGGAGCATGCCGACGTCCGACAACGCGTAATTTTTATAGATCGTTTTACCTGTATAGGTGACGTTCTTCGGATTTCCGTAGGGAGCCCCCGGTTGAACGGGGCTGTAAACGGGATTCATGGTAGGAAACGTGAGGACGCTGAAAAAGAACAAGGGAATGTTCAGAAAACAGCCTTGGGAAACTTTTACAAACACAGAGGGAATTATATATATATTTATATATAAAAATTTATATTTAGAAATTTAGAAATTTATATAGCAATGTGTGATTGCAGCTGTTTCTTCCTTTTTAACATTGCTCCCAGAAGCACGAAGCTGAAGCCTGAAGATGACGAATGAGACTTCGTCGAAACGTCGCCAAGATACTTCCAATTTTACGCGGGAGAAATCCCGAATAACCAAAGACCTACATATATATGGGGAGTGTTGCTGTGCCACACAGCCAACCAACCCGCTTCCAGCAACACTCCCCACCTCCCCACCAGTATTTATAGAGAGACAGCAGCTCCGACCACGATTTGCTCGCACAAGCACGAAGCCGAAAGCACCAGCCTGAAGATGATGAGTGAGACCTCGTCGAAACGTCACCAAGATACTCTCAACCTTAACATGGGAAAAGACCTGAATATGCCAAGACCTACATACCTATACCCGTAAAAACCTACGAATATATATATATGTATGTATGTAGGTCTTTGGTTATTCGGGTTTTCTCCCGCGTAAAATTGGAAGTGTCTTGGCGACGTTTCGACGAAGTCTCATTCGTCATCTTCAGGCTTCAGCTTCGTGCTTCTTCTTCTTCCAATTTTACACGGGAGAAAACCCAAATAACCAAAGACCTACATACAAACACCCACGAAAACCTCAGAAAACAAATATGTATGTATGTATATATATAATTAATATCTCAGTACGAAACAGAGCATCTTAAGGATTCTGCTGTAAGCAGTCAGAAAAGGCGCAGAAAAAGAAACCAGCAAATATCCTTCTTTTTCTAACGAGGGCACACCCCTGTATTATGTCGGAGGTTAATATCATAGGTAGACCTCAACTTACGACCACAACTGAGCCCCAAACTTCCATCACTAAGCAAGGTAAGTTGCCAACTCCATTTTACTTTGCCTTCCTTGCCACAGTCGTTAAGTGACTCACCGCAGGTGTGAAGTTAGTCACAGGGTTGTTAAGCGAATTTCCCCCCTTGACTTTGCTTGTCGGAAGGTCACAAAAGGGGAATCACGTGACTCAGGGATACGGCAACCGTCGTAAGTACATGCCAGTTGCCAAGTGTCTTCAGTTCCGATCACGTGACCACAGGGATGCAGCCACAGTTGTAAAGTGTGAAAAAATGCTCGTAAGTACCTTTCGAACGGTCACTGAATGAATTGCTTGTAACAGGTAGTCCTCGGCTTGTAACAGTTCACTTAGTGACCGTTCAAAAGTTACAATGGCAATGAAAAAAGTGATTTACGAACCGTTTTTCACACTTACGACCGCGGCAGTATCCCCATGGTCACGTGATCATAATTCAGACGCTTGCAAACTGACTCATACTTATGACCGTGGCAGTGTCCCAAGGTCACGTGATCCCCTTTTGCCACCTTCTGATAAGCACAGTCAATCGGGGAAGCCAGATTCACTTAACAACCGTGTTCCTAACTTAACTGCAGTGATTCACTTAACGACCGTGGCAAGGAAGGTCGTAAGATTGGGGGGGAAATGCAGATTTAACAACTGTTTCACTTAACAAAAGGAATTTTGGGCGCAATTGCGGTCGTAAGTCGAGGACTACCTGTATGTCAGGAGCTAAAATAGAGCAATATTTTTCCCTTTTTGTCATTTTAAAGTTGATGGATTTCAACTTCCCAGAATCACCCAGTTAGGGTAACTGGGTATATTATTGTCATTGTCATTTGTTATTAAATTATTAAATTTATTGTTATTAAATCATTTGTCAAACACCAAGAGAATCATGGGAATCCTGGCTGGCTGAGGAATTCTGGGAGTTGAAGTCCACCAGGCTTAAAGTTGCCAAGGTTGGAGACCCCTGCACAAACACACACAAGACACACAAACACAATCTTCGGTGCCTGATTTAATTAATAAGAAAGCCGAAAGTTTTTTGAATTCTTTCTTCTTTTCCTCTAAATTTTATTTCGATAAAAACAAAGGACCTGGGAGTTAGTTATCATAGTGATGAAGTCCTTTCAGGCCCAGCTCGGTTAATTATCTTAACGAAGCCCAATTCTTTGTGGTGCTGAGGATAATGCAAAATCAGTCATTAAGTGTGTATTAGGCCAACTTGGCTTCATCTCCACAGCTACCTAGACAATTTGGAAGACCCGATAATAATTCAAATTTCCAACAAGGTGTGGGACATTTATGAGTGTGGAGCAATTTTATTAGATCGTTATTTCTCCCCCCCTCCCTTTCCTTTTAACCTCCTGGTATTACCGCAAACTGAGTCAGATGGTAAACCTAGCAAGGTCTGGCTTGCCAATTAGCCCTTAATTAATTAGTTCCTGCCATTGGCAAGTTAACAACCTACTACGGGGACTTCTCCAAAGAGAGAAACTGGATGGATGAAAAGCGGAAGGAAGGAAGGAAGGAAGGAAGGAAGGAAGGAAGGAAGGAAGGAAGGAAGGAAGGAAGGAAGGAAGGAAGGAAGGAAGGAAGGAAAGAGAATGGAGAAAGAAACAAAGGAAGGAAGGAGGAGGAAGGAGAAAAGAGAGGAAGGAAGGAAGGAGAATGGAGACAGAAACAAAGGAAGTAAGGAGGAAGGAAGGAGAAAAGAGAGAGGAAGGAAGGAAGGAAGGAAGGGAGAAAGGAAGGAAGGGAGGGAGAATGGAGAAAGAAAGGAAGGAAGGAAGGAAGGAAGGAAGGAAGGAAGGAAGGAAGGAAGGAAGGAAGGAATGGAGAAAGAAAGGAAGGAAGGAGGAGGAGAAGGAGAAAGGAAGGAAGGAAGGAAGGAAGGAAGGAAGGAAGGAAGGAAGGAAGGAAGGAAGGAAGGAAGGAAGGAAGAGAGGAAGGAAGGAAGGAAGAAGGAAGGAAGGAGGAAGGAGAATGGAGAATGAAATGAAGGAAGGAAGGAAGGAAGGAAGGAAGGAAGGAAGGAGAAGGAGAAAGAAACAAGGAAGGAAAGAAGGAGGAAGGAAGGAAGGAAGGAAGGAAGGAAGGAAGGAAGGAAGGAAGGAAGGAGAATGGAGAAGGAAGGAAGGAGGAGGAGAATGGAGAAAGGAAGGAAGGAGGAAGGAGAATGGAGAAAGGAAGGAAGGAAGGAAGGAGAATGGAGAAAGAAACAAAGGAAGGAAAGAAGGAAGGAATGGAGAAAGAGAGAGGAAGGAAGGAAGGAAGGAAGGAGAATGGAGACAGAAACAAAGGAAGGAAGGAAGGAGGAAGGAGGAAGGAGGAAGGAAGGGGAAGGGAGGAAGGAAGGGGAATGGAGAAAGGGAGGGATGGAGAATGGAGAATGAAAGGAAGGAAGGAAGAAAGGAAGGAAGGAAGGAGAATGGAGAAAGAAACAAAGGAAGGAAAGAAGGAGGAAGGAAGAGGAAGGAAGGAAGGAAGGAAGGAGAATGGAGAAAGGAAGGAAGGGAGGGAGGGAGAATGGAGAAAGAAATAAAGGAAGGAATGGAGGAAGGAAGGAAGGAAGGAAGGAAGGAAGGAAGGAAGGAAGGAAGGAAGGAAGGAAGGAAGGAAGGAAGGAATTGGAGGTAGGAAAGGAATCAAAAGGCAAGCTTAGAGGTGGATGGGATCCTTGAGGCTATCCATCCAAGCCCCAAGTTAAAAGAGATAGTCCTTGACTTACAGCTGCAACTGGGACCAGAGTTTCCATTGTTAAACATGGTAATTGTTGTGAGTTGCACATAATTTTGCGGTGATTTTTTTGGGGGCCAGGGTTTTTAAGCGAATCACACAGTCAGCAAGCGAACCTGATTTCCTCCCTTGTCCTTGCTTGTTGGAAGCCAGCAAGGAGGGTTGCATATAGTGATCACGTGACCATGGGACACTAAGCAAGGCAGTCGTTGAGTGAGACACACCTATTTTTAACGACCTTTACTGCCAACGCCTGTCAGGAAAACGTCCGCAGCTGAATCCTACGTTAAGTGAACCTGTCTTCCCCCGCTGACTTGGTTTGTCAGAAGTCGGCCGGGAAAGTCACAAACGGGGCCCTCGGGACGTCACAATCGCAACAGATAACAACCCGGTCGTCGAGCGCCTTGATTGGGATCGTCTGACTGGGGGGGGGATGATGTGGCAGTCGTAAGAGCGAGGACTGGTTGTAAGAACCTTTCTAGGTGCGCCTGTAACTATGAACAATCCCTGACCAAAGAATGGTGAGGGTTTAGGGTTACTCTCTTCTTCCAACCCTCCTCCCTTCTAGCACCGATGATGTTGCCTAGTTGGGTCATGAGACGTCTGCAAGAAAACCACCCAGCTCAGAGGGTACCAAGGACCCCATAGTTGTCTTCTTCCTCCTCCTCCTCATCGTCTCTACAAACCCCCCTCCCTTCTAGCCCTGATGACGTTACTTCTTCCTCCCCTCTCATCATCCTCTTCCTCTTCCCTTCTAAGCACTGATGATGTTACCTAGCTGGGTCACGAAAGGTCTGCAAGGACACAACCCAGCTCAGAGATCGCTAAGGACCCCACAGTCCTCCTCCTCTTCCTCCACCTCCCTTCTAGCACCGATGATATTACCTAGCTGGGTCATGAAACGTCTGCAAGAAAACAACCCAGCTCAGAGAGCACCAAGGATCCCTTAGGTCTTTCCATCCTCCTCCTCCTCGCCTCTCTTTCTCCTTCCCCTCTTCTCCACAAAGCCCCCTCCCTTCCAGCCCTGATGTTACTTCCTCCTCCCCTCTCATCCTCCTCCCCCTCTCCTCCTCCTCCTCAAACTCTCTTCCCTCCTCCTCCCCTTCTAGCCCTGATGATATTACTTAGCTGGGTCATGAAACGTCTGCAAAAAAAACCAAAACAACCCAGTTCAGAGAGCACCATGGACCACCCAGTCCCCCGTCCTCTTCTTCTGCCTCCACCCCACCCCCTTCTAGCACTGATGATGTTACCTAGCTGGGTCATGAAACGTCTGCAAGAAAAAAACCCAGTTCAGAGGGCACCAAGGATCCCTCAAAGCCTCATTTCATGGAGTGACACGTAAAGCGGTTGTATCGGTCACAAAAGCCCCCCGAGTCCTTCGGGAGAAGGGCGGTATAAAAATTTAATAAAATAAAATAAATAAAAATAAAAGAGTTAATGAAGAATGAAAAGGGATTAAGAGCTGGTCGCCTTGATTTGCAACTGTAATTAAGGGTGGCAATTACACAGATGTCTTTTAATTTTCCACCTGCGGTTTTCTACTTTCCATCTCAGGTTACGAAGGGCTGGCTGGCTGGGCAAGGCAGCTCCTTGGAAGAGAAGTGGGAGCTAGAGCTACTACTCTAACTCTAGTAGTAGCTACTATGGTGCCTTTTACGACCTGTGGACTTCCAGAATTGAATCTCGGCCCATCTGGTTCCCCGCTTGATTTTCCTGGTCAGTAGGTCGCAAAAGGCGATGATGCAATCATCATTTGTTGTGCCTCGCCCGCCCCCCCCTCTCCGCAGCCGGGCCCCTCCCATCTCCTGCTATCTCAGCCAGAGACTGATAATGAAGACGAATGGCCTGGCATGCCTCCAGCCCCCAGCCCTGGCACCATGCCCAGACAGACTGAGCAAACAAACCTCCCTACAGCGTGTGAGCACGAAGCCAGCCTCAAGCTAGAATTTCCGGCAGCTGAGCAGGAGGACGAAAAGATACAGTGGACAGATCCCCGCTTCTGGAGAATGGAGAGGTGACGTCAGCAAAAGGGAGGAAGGGGCAGGCTTGGATAAATGCTGAGTCATGGAGCCACACCCCATGGCCTATATAAAGGATCTGCTTTCTGGCATTCCTTGAGTCAGGCAAAGTCTCATCTGGTTTGCTGAAGTCACACCTTGGATTCCTGCCTGCCCTGAGAACTCTGATAGGACTTTGGCAAAGCTGCAGAGGCTTCGTGGCCACGCTTGATACAGACTTCCCAGACCCGGCCGTCAGAGGAGGAGTGGGACACGACATCATCATTATCAATCAGTGGCCAAGCGTTTGAATTTTGACCGTGGGATGCTGTTGCAATGGTCGTTAAGTAGGGGGAAAAACCCCGGTCGTTAAGTCACTTTTTTTTTTCAGTGCCGTGGTTAACTTGGAACGGTCACTAAATGAACTGTTGTTAAGTCGAGGACTACCTGTACGAGAACGGGCCTCTGTCTTCTTGACCAAGGCTGTTGTAAGTCGAGGACCACCCGTAGGCTGGCCGTGGAACAGCCTGTCAATCAAAGGGGATACGAGGGAGAATGAGGGAGGGAAGCCCAGCCAGCCTTTCTTGCTTGCACTTTTCACGCTGCTCAGGGGCCGCCTCGCCACAGCCTAGCCCTCGCCTTGAGGGCCAAGAGGCGGCTTCGGAGGCAGCGCGGGATCAAAACTCATCTGTTTGCAAACCCAGGGGGAAAAAAATAATAATTAAAAAGTGGGTCTCTTCGCTTCGTCAGCCCTTTGGGGAGAAGTCAAAGAGGGGGACAACGGCTTTTTTTGGGGTTCGAATTCAAACCGTTCCCTAACTTTTTGCTCTACACCAGGGGTGTGAAAATCGATTTCATTGAGGGCCACATCAGGGTTGTGTTTGACCTTGGGGAGAGCAGCTCAACAACACTTGTATCTGTGGTGGACAATTGCTAGGGCAGGATTTCCCTCAGACCCCCCCCTCTCATTATAATCTCCTTCCTTCCTTCCTTCCTTCCTTCCTTCCTTCCTTCCTTCCTTTCTTCCTTCCTTCCTTCCTTCCTTCCTTCTTCCCCATTCTCCTTCCTTCCTTCTTCTTCCCATCCTCCTTCCTTCCTTCCTTCCTTCTCCTTCCCACATTCTCCTTCCTTCCTTCTTCCCCCATTCTCTCTCCTTTCTTCCTTCCTTCCTTCCTTCCTCCCTCCCTCTTCTTTTTCTTCCCTCTTCATTCTCCTTTCTTCTTCCTTCCCTTCCCACATTCTTTCTTCCTTCTTCCTTCCTTCTTCTTCCTCCATTCTCTTCCTTCCTTCCTTCTTCTTCCCCATTCTCCTTCCTTCCCTTCCCACATTCTCCTTTGTTCCTTCCTTTGTTCCTTCCTTCCTTCCTCTTCTTTTTCCTTCCTCTTCATTCTTTCTTCTTCCTTCCTCTTGCCTTCTTTTTCCTTCTTTGCTCTCTTCCCATCTTCCCTTTTCTTTCTTTGTCTTTCCTCCTTCCTTCTCCTTTCCTGTCCCTTCTTGCATGCTCAAATGCAAAAGGGGAAGAAACATTTCTCCTTTCGTTTAGATTTCAGTTTGTTTAGACCGCATGGGGCTCTTTCACCCCTCTGCTGCGGTTCCCTGTCGCTCAAAATATGCATCACAACCGCCAATGTGCGACACCCATCAGCAAGCAATTTATTGAGCTTTTCGACCCCGGTAGGCCAAGCATGGATAAATCCAAGAAAAGTAAAGTTTCGGAAGAAAAGAGAACATTTAATGCAACTACATAGGCTAGTTTTGTGGCCACTCAAGAAATAAGTCAGGCACGGGAAGGGTTTTGTGGCTCTGGGTGCATACGCCACGCCCCCCCCACTCGAGGTCCATTTTCCTTCCTTCCTTCCTCTTCTTTTTCCTTCCCTCTTCATTCTTTCTTCTTCCTTCCTCTTGCCTTCTTTTTCCTTCTTTGCTCTCTTCCCATCTTCCCTTTTCTTTCTTTGTCTTTCCTCCTTCCTTCTCCTTTCCTGTCCCTTCTTGCATGCTCAAATGCAAAAGGGGAAGAAACATTTCTCCTTTCGTTTAGTTTTCAGTTTGTTTAGACCGCATGGGGCTCTTTCACCCCTCTGCTGCGGTTCCCTGTTGCTCAAAATATGCATCACAACCGCCAATGTACAACACCCATCAGCAAGCAATTTATTGAGCTTTTTGACCCCCGGTAGGCCAAGCATGGATAAATCCAAGAAAAGTAAAGTTTCGGAAGAAAAGAGAACATTTAATGCAACTACATAGGCTAGTTTTGTGGCCACTCAAGAAATAAGTCAGGCACGGGAAGGGTTTTGTGGCTCTGGGTGCATACGCCACGCCCCCCCCACTCGAGGTCCATTTTTGCTAGCAGAGGCACTCCGGGCCAGTCCTTTTCTGTTTCCAGGCAGGCCCCAAGGGCCAGATCTAAGCACCCCATGGGCCTTGAGTTTAACACCCCTACTTTACACAGACCGCTGGTTGTCTTCGATTTACACCTGACCATTCAAAGTCACTATGGCATTGAAAAAAGGGATTTGTGGCAACGTTTCACACTTATGACCGTTGCCGCATCCCCGTGGTCCCGTGATGAAATTTCAGACGCTTGGCAACCGGCATGTACGTATGACGGTTGCAGGATCCCGGGGTCACGTGATCCCCTTTGGCGACCTCCTGACGAGCCAAGTCAAGGGGGAAAGCCTGATTCACTTAACGACCATGTGACCAACCGCAGTGATTTCTCAGACGACAGCGCAAAGAAAGGTCGCAAAATGGGGCAAAACTCACTTGACAACTGACTTACATAGTGACGACCATTTGGGGCTCAATTTGTGGTCGTACGTTGAGGACAACCTGTAGAACAAAGTTTTCAGTCTGAAAAAGACTCTTGGGAAGTTGGGAAGCACTCAAGGAGCTGTCCAGGGTACTGCATCTCCAAGCATTTGCAGGTTCTCCTCGACTTACGACCACAAGTGAGCCCAAAATTTCTGCTGTTAAGTGAGACACAACTTTTCCGAGCTTGTGGGTTGATTTCTGAACGTTTCATTACCAGACTAGGTAACATCTTCAGTGGCGCCGTTAGTGTTGGTGTTCTTCTGTTTATAAGGCCACTAAACAGCACAGGAATGTCCTAAACATTCAGTTCCTTTATTTATTTATTTTATTTATTAATTAAAATTCTATACCGCACCATCTCCCGCAGGACTCAGGGCGGTTCACAGCCATGTTTAAAATACAACAATATAATAAATAACAATATAAAAACAATTAAAACCAAATCCAACTGAATACTCTAGTTATAAAGTAAATACTTTAAATACTACAAATATGAAACACTTTCAATACTAAAGTAACATAACATAACATAACATAACATCAGAGTTGGAAGGGACCTTGGAGGCCTTCTAGTCCAACCCCCTGCCCAGGCAGGAAACCCTACACCATCTCAGTCAGATGGTTATCCAACATTTTCTTAAAAATTTCCAGTGTTGGAGCATTCACAACTTCTGGAGGCAAGTCGTTCCACTTATTAATTGTTCTAACTGTCAGGAAATTTCTCCTTAGTTCTAAGTTGCTTCTTTCTTGCTTTAGACTAGGTAGACAATGGACTTTCTATACTCCCACGCTGCTAATTTGAAGTGAGTGGGGTAAATTCGTAAGTTTGGGATTTACCTCTGGACAAAATAATATCCCATCCCCAGAGTAAAAGGTATATATCCCCAGTGCCTAAAGGTATATATCCAGTTACTTATTTCCAGTAGTGGGATTCAGCCAGTTCGCACCACTTGGGGAGAACCGGTTGTTAACGTTCTGAGCAGTTTAGCAAACTGGTTGTTGGAAGAAATCATTACGGCAGAGAACCGGTTGTTAAATTACTTGAATCCCACCACTGCTTATTTCCCTGCGGCAAGCAGAATGCTGTAGGCCAGTGACGGCTAACCTTATTGCCATCGCATGCCAGGAGGTGGGGGGTGGCGGGGGGGGGGGTCATGCACGCACATGTCCACACCCATAATTCTATGCACCCGGCTCCCGCGCACAACCCTCACTTCCCCCCGCTCCTGGCACGCAATGGACCGGTAGGCCCGTTTTTCTCTCTCCCCTGGCTCCAGAGCCTCTCTATGAGTCTGGGGAGGGCGAAAACAGCCCTCCTAGAGAGGCTCTGGAGCAGTGATTCTCAACCTTTATAGTGGTGCGACCCCTTTAATACAATTCCCCACGATGTGGCGACCCCAACCGTAAAATTATTTTCGTTTTGAATTTATCGCGCCTGAAGCCGTATTGGCTAGCGATCTGAACTGCTTGCGATTGCCTTGAGGACGGAGGCATTAAAGCGGAGACTCCTCCCCTATTAAGTTTATGGCGCCTGAAGCCAGATTAGGCTAGCGATTGGGAGTGATTGCAGCTGGCTTGAGAGGGAGACATCAGAGCAAAGATTTCTCTTTTAATTCATCGCGCCTGAAGCCGAATTCGGCTAGCGATTTGAAGAGCCTGCAGCTGGCTTGTGGAGTCAACCATTGGAGCGCGATTCTTCGACTCACAAGTATACTTCCCATATTTCCGATGGTCTTAGGCGACCCCTGGCAAATCGTCATTCGACCCCCAACGGGGTCCCGACCCACAGGTTGAGAACCGCTGGCCTAAAGGTATACATCCAGTTACTTATTTCCCTGCAGCAAGCAGAATGCTGTAGCCCAGTGATAGCTAACCTTATTGCCATCGCGTGCCAGGAGTTGGGGGGGCGGCAGGGGGGGGTCATGCACGCACATGTCCACACCCATAATTCTATGCACCCCACCCCTGCACACAACCCTCACGCCGACGCCCCCCCCTGCTCCTGGCACGCAATGGACCGGTAGGCCCGTTTTTCTCTCTCCCCTGGCTCCAGAGCCTCTCTATGAGTCTGGGAGGTGATCCAGTTCTTCCCTTTTATTATTATTATTATTTTTTTCCGACCCCCTCTTGATCGCCTGCAGTGAAGGGAAAATAATAATCTTGTGTCAATTTTTCAAATCCAAGCCTTGCCCCAAAATCAGATCAGAATATAGACCTGCCTTGAAGACATCTGATAAATTTAAAGATTGTAGTCTTTTCTCACAGTCTCTCGTTTTCCAAAAGGTAACCCTTTTTTTAAAAAAAGTAAAGGTCGTCCTTGAGTTACAACCACAAGAGAGCCCCAACATTTCAGTTGTTTTTGCCCCAGCTGGTTTTCTGGCCTAAGGCGTCACTTGAACCCAGAGTCTCCTGCTGATTTTTCCCAATGTCACCCAGTTGGCTTTCATACTTAAGTCAGGACTAGAACTCACTGTCTCCTTCTGATTGGGCCAAAGTCACCCAGTTAGCTTTCCAGCCTAAAATGTCATTAAAACTTATTGTCTCCTGGTAATTGGTACCAAAGTCAGCTTTCATAACTAAGATGGAACTAGAACTCACCATCTCCTGGTGTTTGGCTCAAGACCTGGCTTTCATGCTTAAGGCGGGACTAGAACTCACTGTCTCCTGGTAACTGGCCCAAAGTCACCCAGTCAGCTTTCATAACTAAGGTGGAACTAGAACTCACCAGTCGGAACTAGAACTCACTGACTCCTTGTGATTGGGCCAAAGTCACCCAGTTGGCTTTCCAGCCTAAAATGTCATTAAAACTTATCGTCTCCTGGTAACTGGTACCAAAGTCAGCTTTCGTAACTAAGGTGGAACTAGAACTCACCATCTCCTGGTGTTTGGCTCAAGACCTGGCTTTCATGCTTAAGGAGGAACTAGAACTCACTGTCTCCTGGTGTTTGGCCCAAAATCACCCAGTTGGCTTTCATTCCCAAGGTGGAACTAGAATTCACCGTCTCCTGGTGATTGGCTCAAAGTCACCTAGCTGGCTTTCACGCCTAAGTAAATTTCTCTTGAAGAACCATAAAGCTGTCCATTTGCCAGTGTGAGCACCTTCCATTTTATGAACTGAACTTCCTCGTCTTGTTATTGGGCCTGGAGCAGCTTAGAGGCCTTCAGGAAATGACTGACAGTTTTCTGAATTAAATTAATGACATTTTAGAAATGTGGATTCTTCTTTGCAATAGGGAAGGAAAAGCATGCAGACATTTTAATAATGCCGAATGGAAACCTTATTCCAACAATAAGAGGTGGGGCTTCTACTCAACTCCATCTCGGTCACTACTTATTAAATCAATCTCGTCGTTTAATCTCAAAACAGGAACCCTGGGTCACTTACGCCGGATCAAAAAAACCTCAAATGCAAACAAGGAATAATAAATACAGGAAGGCCTCAACTTGCAACCGTCACGTTTTCTGACCAGGTTTCACATCTGTGACCGTTGCAGCATTCCCCAGGGTCACATGATCAAACTTTTGAGTGATTGGCAGCTGGCATGTATTCTGACCTTCAAGGAGGACCTGACCGGCCAAGTCGCTTAATAAATGCACGTTTCACTTAGAATTTTAAATGTTGAATTTGGTTTTAATTGGGGTTTTATTACTTTTATTGCTATTTTAATTATTCGGCCTTATTTTAATAAGTTTTTTAATTGATGTTTTACTCTGTATTTATATGTATGTTTTTTATCAGGCTGTAAACCGCCCTGAGTCCCTTGGGAGATAGGGCGGTATAAAAATGTGAATAAATAAATAAATAAAAATAAATAAATACAAACGACTTCAGTGATTCGCTTAACAACTGCAGCAAAACCGGTCACAAAAACGGGACACAAGTCACTTCACAACAGCGCTTGCTTAGCGCTGAAAATTTCCATTGCTATGCTGGCTGGAAAATTCTGGGAGTTGAAGTCCACAAGTCTTAAAGCTGCCAGGTTGGAAGACCTCTGTCTTAAAAGGAAAGAAGGAGGAAGGGAAGAGGAGGAGGAGAAACCAGATGGAGCTGCTTAAGTCAGGAGTGGTAAATGAGTCTCCTCTGCAGAATCTGCAACGAAGAGGGAAATCACTTAAGCGGGAAATTGGAGTAGGAGAAACGATGCTAATTTTCTGGCTGGGACTGTCAGTAACAAGGTTATTTTACTGCTGAAGGAATTGACTTGTGGACTCCAACTCCCAGAATCCCTAAGCCAACATGGGGAACTGTGGCCCCTTTATGACTCTTGGACTCCAACTCCCAGAATCCCTCAGCCAGCATGGGGAACTATGGCCCTTTTATGACTCGTGGACTCCAACTCCCAGAATCCCTCAGCCAGCATGGGGAACTAGGGCCCTTTATGACTCGTGGACTCCAACTCCCAGAATCCATCAGCCAGCATGGTGAACTAGGGCCCTTTTATGACTCGTGGACTCCAACTCCCAGAATCCCTCAGCCAGCATGGTGAACTAGGGCCCTTTATGACTCGTGGACTCCAACTCCCAGAATCCCTCAGCCAGCATGGTGAACTAGGGCCCTTTTATGACTTGTGGACTCCAACTCCCAGAATTACTGAGCCAAAATGGGGAACTAGGGCCCTTTATGACTCGTGGACTCCAACTCCCAGAATCCCTCAGCCAGCATGGTGAACTAGGGCCCTTTTATGACTTGTGGACTCCAACTCCCAGAATTACTGAGCCAAAATGGGGAACTGTGGACCCTTTATGACTCGTGGACTTCAACTCCCAGAATTCCTGAGCCAACATGGGGAAAGATGACCCTTTTATGACTTGTGGACTTCAACTCCCAGAATACCTCAGCCAGCATGGTGAATTAGGGCCCTTTTATGACTCGTGGACTCCAACTCCCAGAATTCCTGAGCCAGCATGGTGAACTAGGGCCCTTTTATGACTCATGGACTCCAACTCCCAGAATTCTGGGAGTTGAAGTCCACAAGTCTTAAAGCTGCCAGGTTGGAAGACCTCTGTCTTAAAAGGAAAGAAGTAATAATTGAAAAGTGTCTCTTTGATCTTTCCCGAGTGGCAGACGATATGGAGAGAGGAACGCTACGGGAAAATCATAAATTTTTTTATTCCGTTTTGGAGGCAAGGGTCTTATGAGCAAGGGCATCCCCAACCCTGCTCCGTTCCTTGACGTCAATACGCTCCCCCTCCCCAAATTCAGATGCCTCTTAATTAGCACCCCCGGGAAAACAAGAAAAGCTCCGGTAGCCCCCCAACTCATTGGGAATCAGGAGGGAGGGCTGCCATCTCTGATAACAGCCGAACGAGGCTTGGCAGAGGGCCTCGAATTACTGTCAATTACAAGCACTTAAGATCCTCCTCTGTGCTTAACAGCACAGCTAAAGCAATGATTCATAAACCGAATTATGGGGAAGTTCCTGAAAGGTGCCGGCCGGCCGTGTGGTTGAGGAGGCTTCTTGGCCAATTCCTTCACAAGGCTGTAGGAAGAAGAGAGGCTCTGTCCACCCAGGAGGAGGAGAATGGAGAAAGGAAGGAAAGAAGTAATAATTGAAAAGTGTCTCTTTGATCTTTCCCGAGTGGCAGACGATATGGAGAGAGGAACGCTACGGAAAATCATAAATTTTTATTCCGTTTTGGAGGCAAGGGTCTTATGAGCAAGGGCATCCCCAACCCTGCTCCGTTCCTTGACGTCAATACGCTCCCCTCCCAAATTCAGATGCCTCTTAATTAGCACCCCGGGAAAACAAGAAAAGCTCCGTAGCCCCCAACTCATTGGGAATCAGGAGGAGGAGAATGGAGAAAGGAAGGAAGGAGAATGGAGAAAGGAAGGAAGGAAGGAGAATGGAGAAAGGAAGGAAGGAGGAGGAGAATGGGCATGCTAAAGAAATGTCACGGGGGTCCTTGGTGGTCTCTGAGCTTGCCTGTTATATCTTGTAGACGTTTCATGACCCAACAGGGTAATATCATCAGTGCTAGAAGGGAGAGGGGTATGCGAGGAGGAGGAGAAACCAGATGGAGCTGCTTAAGTCAGGAGTGGTAAATGAGTCTCCTCTGCAGAATCTGCAACGAAGAGGGAAATCACTTAAGCGGGAAATTGGAGTAGGAGAAACGATGCTAATTTTCTGGCTGGGACTGTCAGTAACAAGGTTATTTTACTGCTGAAGGAATTGGCATCGTTTATGACTTGTGGACTTCAACTCCCAGAATACCTCAGCCAGCATGGTGAATTAGGGCCCTTTTATGACTCGTGGACTCCAACTCCCAGAATCCCTCAGCCAGCATGGGGAACTAGGGCCCTTTATGACTCGTGGACTCCAACTCCCAGAATCCATCAGCCAGCATGGTGAACTAGGGCCCTTTTATGACTTGTGGACTCCAACTCCCAGAATTACTGAGCCAAAATGGGGAACTGTGGACCCTTTATGACTCGTGGACTTCAACTCCCAGAATACCTCAGCCAGCATGGTGAATTAGGGCCCTTTTATGACTCGTGGACTCCAACTCCCAGAATCCCTGAGCCAGCATGGGGAACTAGGGCCCTTTATGACTCGTGGACTCCAACTCCCAGAATCCCTCAGCCAGCATGGTGAACTAGGGCCCTTTATGACTCGTGGACTCCAACTCCCAGAATCCCTCAGCCAGCATGGTGAACTAGGGCCCTTTTATGACTTGTGGACTCCAACTCCCAGAATTCCTCAGCCAGCATGGTGAATTAGGGCCCTTTTATGACTCGTGGACTCCAACTCCCAGAATTCCTGAGCCAGCATGGTGAACTAGGGCCCTTTTATGACTCATGGACTCCAACTCCCAGAATCCCTCAGCCAGCATGGTGAACTAGGGCCCTTTTATGACTTGTGGACTCCAACTCCCAGAATTACTGAGCCAAAATGGGGAACTGTGGACCCTTTATGACTCGTGGACTTCCCAGACCCGGCCGTCAGAGGAGGAGTGGGACACGACATCATCATTATCAATCAGTGGCCAAGCGTCTGAATTTTGACCGTGGGATGCTGTTGCAACGGTCGTTAAGTGGGGGGAAAAACCCCGGTCGTTAAGTCACTTTTTTTTTTCAGTGCCGTGGTTAACTTGGAACGGTCACTAAATGAACTGTTGTTAAGTCGAGGACTACCTGTACGAGCGGGCCTCTGTCTTCTTGACCAAGGCTGTTGTAAGTCGAGGACCACCCGTGGGCTGGCCGTGGAACAGCCTGTCAATCAAAGGGATACGAGGGAGAATGAGGAGGAAGCCCAGCCAGCCTTTCTTGCTTGCACTTTCACGCTGCTCAGGGCCGCCTCGCCACAGCCTAGCCCTCGCCTTGAGGGCCAAGAGGCGGCCGAGGCAGCAGGATCAAAACTCATCTGTTTGCAAACCCAGGGAAAAAATAATAATTAAAAGTGGGTCTCTTCCCGTCAGCCCTTTGGGGAGAAGTCAAAGAGGGGGACAACGGCTTTTTTTGGGGTTCGAATTCAAACCGTTCCCTAACTTTTTGCTCTACACCAGGGGTGTGAAAATCGATTTCATTGAGGGCCACATCAGGGTTGTGTTTGACCTTGGGGAGAGCAGCTCAACAACACTTGTATCTGTGGTGGGCAATTGCTAGGGCAGGATTTCCCTCAGACCCCCCTCTCATTATAATCTCCTTCCTTCCTTCCTTCCTTCCTTCCTTCCTTCCTTCCTTTCTTCCTTCCTTCCTTCCTTCCTTCCTTCTTCTTCCCCCATTCTCCTTCCTTCCTTCTTCTTCCCCATCCTCCTTCCTTCCTTCCTTCCTTCCTTCTTCCCCCATTCTCCTTCCTTCCTTCTTCCCCCATTCTCTCTCCTTCCTTCCTTCCTTCCTTCCTCCCTCCCTCCCTCCCTCTTCTTTTTCTTCCCTCTTCATTCTCCTTTCTTCTTCCTTCCCCTTCCCATTCTTTCTTCCTTTCTTCCTTCCTTCTTCTTCCTCCATTCTCTTCCTTCCTTCCTTCTTCTTCCCCCATTCTCCTTCCTTCCCCTTCCCACATTCTCCTTTGTTCCTTCCTTTGTTCCTTCCTTCCTTCCTCTTCTCTTTCCTTCCCTCTTCTTTCTTTCTTCTTCCTTCCTCTTGCCTTCTTTTTCCTTCTTTGCTCTCTTCCCATCTTCCCTTTTCTTTCTTTGTCTTTCCTCTTTCCTCTTTCTCCTTTCCTGTCCCTTCTTGCATGCTCAAATGCAAAAGGGGAAGAAACATTTCTCCTTTCGTTTAGTTTTCAGTTTGTTTAGACCGCATGGGGCTCTTTCACCCCTCTGCTGCGGTTCCCTGTCGCTCAAAATATGCATCACAACCGCCAATGTGCGACACCCATCAGCAAGCAATTTATTGAGCTTTTCGACCCCCGGTAGGCCAAGCATGGATAAATCCAAGAAAAGTAAAGTTTCGGAAGAAAAGAGAACATTTAATGCAACTACATAGGCTAGTTTTGTGGCCACTCAAGAAATAAGTCAGGCACGGGAAGGGTTTTGTGGCTCCGGGTGCATACGCCACGCCCCCCCCACTCGAGGTCCATTTTTGCTAGCAGAGGCACTCCGGGCCAGTCCTTTTCTGTTTCCAGGCAGGCCCCAAGGGCCAGATCTAAGCACCCCACGGGCCTTGAGTTTAACACCCCTACTTTACACAGACCGCTGGTTGTCCTCGATTTACACCTGACCATTCAAAGTCACTATGGCATTGAAAAAAGGGATTTGTGGCAACGTTTCACACTTATGACCGTTACGCATCCCGTGGTCCCGTGATGAAATTTCAGATGCTTGTCAACCGGCATGTACTTATGACGGTTGCAGGATCCGGGGTCACGTGATCCTTTGGTGACCTCCTGACGAGCCAAGTCAAGGGGAAAGCCTGATTCACTTAACGACCATGTGACCAACCGCAGTGATTTCTCAGACGACAGCGCAAAGAAAGGTCGCAAAATGGGGCAAAACTCGCTTGACAACTGACTTACGTAGCGACGACCATTTGGGGCTCAATTTGTGGTCGTACGTCGAGAACAACCTGCAGAAAAAAGTTTTCAGTCTGAAAAAGACTCTTGGGAAGTTGGGAAGCACTCAAGGAGCTGTCCAAGGTACTGCATCTCCAAGCATTTGCAGGTTCTCCTCGACTTACGACCACAAGTGAGCCCAAAATTTCTGCTGTTAAGTGAGACACAACTTTTCCGAGCTTGTGGGTTGATTTCTGAACGTTTCATTACCAGACTAGGTAACATCTTCAGTGGCACCGTTAGTGTTGGTGTTCTTCTGTTTATAAGGCCACTAAACAGCACAGGAATGTCCTAAACATTCAGTTCCTTTATTTATTTATTTTATTTATTAATTAAAATTCTATACCGCACCATCTCCCACAGGACTCAGGGCGGTTCACAGCCATGTTTAAAATACAACAATATAATAAATAACAATATAAAAACAATTAAAACCAAATCCAACTGAATACTCTAGTTATAAAGTAAATACTTTAAATACTACAAATATGAAACACTTTCAATACTAAAGTAAATACTTTAAATATTTTTATTCAGCCCAGCGTCTGAATTTCGATCCTGTGACCGTGGGGGAGGCTGCGACGGTCGTAAGAGTGAAAAACTGTCATAACTCACTTTTGGCAGTGCCTTTGTTAACTGTGAATCGTCACTAAAGCAACCGTTGTAAGTCAAGGACTACCTGTACTAATGGTCAAAATAACAAGGTTACTTTATTTATTATTTATTCGATTAAAAATCTAATAAACGAACAATTTGCGTCTTGGGAGCGCTGGCAGAATTCTTCAATTAGACTAGGTAGAGAATGGACTTTCTATACTCCCACGCTGCTAATTTGAAGTGAGTAGGGTAAATTCGTAGGTTTGGGATTTACCTCTGGACAAAATAATATCCCATCCCCAGAGTAAAAGGTATATATCCCCAGTGCCTAAAGGTATATATCCAGTTACTTATTTCCAGTAGTGGGATTCAGCCAGTTCGCACCACTTGGGGAGAACCGGTTGTTAACGTTCTGAGCAGTTTAGCAAACTGGTTGTTGGAAGAAATCATTAGGGCAGAGAACCGGTTGTTAAATTACTTGAATCCCACCACTGCTTATTTCCCTGCGGCAAGCAGAATGCTGTAGGCCAGTGACGGCTAACCTTATTGCCATCGCATGCCAGGAGGTGGGGGGTGGCGGGGTGGGTGGGTGTCATGCACGCACATGTCCACACCCATAATTCTATGCACCCCGCTCCCGTGCACAACCCTCACTTCCCCCTGCTCCCGGCATGCAATGGACCGGTAGGCCCGTTTTTCTCTCTCCCCTGGCTCCAGAGCCTCTCTATGAGTCTGGGGAGGGCGAAAACAGCCCTCCTAGAGAGGCTCTGGAGCAGTGGTTCTCAACCTTTATAGTGCTGCGACCCCTTTAATACAATTCCCCACGATGTGGCGACCCCCAACCATAAAATTATTTTCGTTTTGAATTTATCATGCCTGAAGCCGTATTGGCTAGCGATCTGAACTGCTTGCGATTGCCTTGAGGACGGAGGCATTAAAGCGGAGACTCCTCCCTTATTAAGTTTATGGCGCCTGAAGCCAGATTAGGCTAGCGGTTGGGAGTGATTGCAGCTGGCTTGAGAGGGAGACATCAGAGCAAAGATTTCTCTCTTTTTTAATTCATCGCGCCTGAAGCCGAATTCGGCTAGCGATTTGAAGAGCCTGCAACTGGCTTGTGGACTCAACCATTGGAGCGCGATTCTTCGACTCGCAAGTATACTTCCCATATTTCCAATGGTCTTAGGCGACCCCTGGCAAATCGTCATTCGACCCCCAACGGGGTCCCGACCCACAGGTTGAGAATTGCTGCTCTGGAGGCTGGGGACAGCAAAAAAAATCACTTCCTGCCCAACCAGAAGTTGGCGAACGGGCTGTATCTGGCCACCGGAGGGCCTCCAGAAGGGTGGGGAAGGTTGTTTTTGCCCTCCCCAGACTCATAGAGAGGCTCTGGAGCCAGGGGAGAGAGAAAAATGGCTCTTCCCCACCACTCCCCAGGCCCTCCGGAGGCAGGAAACAGTCTGTTTCCCTACTTCTAGTGGGCCCAGGAGGCCCGAAAATCAGCTGGCTAGCGTATGCATCCACGCCAGAGCTGAGCTCGTGTGCCTACTGATATGGTTCCGCATGCCGCCTGTGGTACGGGTGCCATAGGTTCACCATCACGGCTGTAGCCTAAACTTATCCAGTTCTTCCCTTTTATTATTATTATTTTTTTCCGACCCCTTCTTGATCGCCTGCAGTGAAGGGAAAATAATAATCTTGTGTCAATTTTTCAAATCCGAGCCTTGCCCCAAAATCAGATCAGAATATAGACCTGCCTTGAAGACATCTGATAAATTTAAAGATTGTAGTCTTTTCTCACAGTCTCTCGTTTTCCAAAAGGTAACCCCTTTTTTTTTTAAGTAAAGGTATCCTTGAGTTACGACCACAAGAGAGCCCCAGCTGGTTTTCTGGCCTAAGGCGTCACTTGAACCCAGAGTCTCCTGCTGATTTTTCCCAAAGTCACCCAGTTTGCTTTCATACTTAAGTCAGGACTAGAACTCACTGTCTCCTTGTGATTGGGCCAAAGTCATCCAGTTGGCTTTCCAGCCTAAAATGTCATTAAAACTTATCGTCTCCTGGTGATTGGTACCAAAGTCAGCTTTCATAACTAAGGTGGAACTAGAACTCACCATCTCCTGGTGTTTGGCTCAAGACCTGGCTTTCATGCTTAAGGTGGGACTAGAACTCACTGTCTCCTGGTAACTGGCCCAAAGTCACCCAGTCAGCTTTCATAACTAAGGTGGAACTAGAACTCACCGTTTCCTGGTGTTTGGCTCAAGACCTGGCTTTCATGCTTAAGCGGGACTAGAACTCACTGTCTCCTTGTGATTGGGCCAAAGTCGCCCAGCTGGCTTTCATGCTTAAGGAGGACTAGAACTCACTGTCTCCTGGTGTTTGGCCCAAAATCACCCAGTTGGCTTTCATTCCCAAGGTGGAACTAGAACTCACTGTCTCCTGGTGATTGGCTCAAAGTCACCTAGCTGGCTTTCACGCCTAAGTAAATTTCTCTTGAAGAACCATAAAGCTGTCCATTTGCCAGTGTGAGCACCTTCCATTTTATGAACTGAACTTCCTCGTCTTGTTATTGGGCCTGGAGCAGCTTAGAGGCCTTCAGGAAATGACTGACAGTTTTCTGAATTAAATTAATGACATTTTAGAAATGTGGATTCTTCTTTGCAATAGGGAAGGAAAAGCATGCAGACATTTTAATAATGCCGAATGGAAACCTTATTCCAACAATAAGAGGTGGGGCTTCTACTCAACTCCATCTCGGTCACTACTTATTAAATCAATCTCGTCGTTTAATCTCAAAACAGGAACCCTGGGTCACTTACGCGGATCAAAACTCATCTGTTTGCAAACCCAGGGGGAAAAAAATAATAATTAAAAAGTGGGTCTCTTCGCTTCGTCAGCCCTTTGGGGAGAAGTCAAAGAGGGGGACAACGGCTTTTTTTGGGGTTCGAATTCAAACCGTTCCCTAACTTTTTGCTCTACACCAGGGGTGTGAAAATCGATTTCATTGAGGGCCACATCAGGGTTGTGTTTGACCTTGGGGAGAGCAGCTCAACAACACTTGTATCTGTGGTGGACAATTGCTAGGGCAGGATTTCCCTCAGACCCCCCCCTCTCATTATAATCTCCTTCCTTCCTTCCTTCCTTCCTTCCTTCCTTCCTTCCTTCCTTTCTTCCTTCCTTCCTTCCTTCCTTCCTTCTTCTTCCCCCATTCTCCTTCCTTCCTTCTTCTTCCCATCCTCCTTCCTTCCTTCCTTGCTTCTTCCCCCATTCTCCTTCCTTCCTTCTTCCCCCATTCTCTCTCCTTCCTTCCTTCCTTCCTCCCTCTTCTTTTTCTTCCCTCTTCATTCTCCTTTCTTCTTCCTTCCCCTTCCCACATTCTTTCTTCCTTCTTCCTTCCTTCTTCTTCCTCCATTCTCTTCCTTCCTTCTTCTTCCCCATTCTCCTTCCTTCCTTCCCACATTCTCCTTTGTTCCTTCCTTTGTTCCTTCCTTCTTCTTCCTCCATTCTCTTCCTTCCTCTTCATTCTTTCTTCTTCCTTCTTCTTCCTTCTTCTTCCTTCCTTCCTTCTTCCTTCCTTCTTCTTCCTTCTTCCTTCCTTTGTTCCTTCCTTCCTCCTTCCTTCTCCTTTCCTGTCCCTTCTTGCATGCTCAAATGCAAAAGGGGAAGAAACATTTCTCCTTTCGTTTAGTTTTCAGTTTGTTTAGACCGCATGGGGCTCTTTCACCCCTCTGCTGCGGTTCCCTGTTGCTCAAAATATGCATCACAACCGCCAATGTACGACACCCATCAGCAAGCAATTTATTGAGCTTTTTGACCCCCGGTAGGCCAAGCATGGATAAATCCAAGAAAAGTAAAGTTTCGGAAGAAAAGAGAACATTTAATGCAACTACATAGGCTAGTTTTGTGGCCACTCAAGAAATAAGTCAGGCACGGGAAGGGTTTTGTGGCTCCGGGTGCATACGCCACGCCCCCCCCACTCGAGGTCCATTTTTGCTAGCAGAGGCACTCCGGGCCAGTCCTTTTCTGTTTCCAGGCAGGCCCCAAGGGCCAGATCTAAGCACCCCACGGGCCTTGAGTTTAACACCCCTACTTTACACAGACCGCTGGTTGTCCTCGATTTACACCTGACCATTCAAAGTCACTATGGCATTGAAAAAAGGGATTTGTGGCAACGTTTCACACTTATGACCGTTGCCGCATCCCCGTGGTCCCGTGATGAAATTTCAGATGCTTGTCAACCGGCATGTACTTATGACGGTTGCAGGATCCCGGGGTCACGTGATCCCCTTTGGTGACCTCCTGACGAGCCAAGTCAAGGGGGAAAGCCTGATTCACTTAACGACCATGTGACCAACCGCAGTGATTTCTCAGACGACAGCGCAAAGAAAGGTCGCAAAATGGGGCAAAACTCGCTTGACAACTGACTTACGTAGCGACGACCATTTGGGGCTCAATTTGTGGTCGTACGTCGAGAACAACCTGCAGAAAAAAGTTTTCAGTCTGAAAAAGACTCTTGGGAAGTTGGGAAGCACTCAAGGAGCTGTCCAAGGTACTGCATCTCCAAGCATTTGCAGGTTCTCCTCGACTTACGACCACAAGTGAGCCCAAAATTTCTGCTGTTAAGTGAGACACAACTTTTCCGAGCTTGTGGGTTGATTTCTGAACGTTTCATTACCAGACTAGGTAACATCTTCAGTGGCACCGTTAGTGTTGGTGTTCTTCTGTTTATAAGGCCACTAAACAGCACAGGAATGTCCTAAACATTCAGTTCCTTTATTTATTTATTTTATTTATTAATTAAAATTCTATACCGCACCATCTCCCACAGGACTCAGGGCGGTTCACAGCCATGTTTAAAATACAACAATATAATAAATAACAATATAAAAACAATTAAAACCAAATCCAACTGAATACTCTAGTTATAAAGTAAATACTTTAAATACTACAAATATGAAACACTTTCAATACTAAAGTAAATACTTTAAATATTTTTATTCAGCCCAGCGTCTGAATTTCGATCCCGTGACCAAGGGGGAGGCTGCGACGGTCGTAAGAGTGAAAAACTGTCATAACTCACTTTTGGCAGTGCCTTTGTTAACTGTGAACCGTCACTAAAGCAACCGTTGTAAGTCAAGGACTACCTGTACTAATGGTCAAAATAACAAGGTTACTTTATTTATTATTTATTCGATTAAAAATCTAATAAACGAACAATTTGCGTCTTGGGAGCGCTGGCAGAATTCTTCAATTAGACTAGGTAGACAATGGACTTTCTATACTCCCACGCTGCTAATTTGAAGTGAGTGGGGTAAATTCGTAAGTTTGGGATTTACCTCTGGACAAAATAATATCCCATCCCCAGAGTAAAAGGTATATATCCCCAGTGCCTAAAGGTATATATCCAGTTACTTATTTCCAGTAGTGGGATTCAGCCAGTTCGCACCACTTGGGGAGAACCGGTTGTTAACGTTCTGAGCAGTTTAGCAAACTGGTTGTTGGAAGAAATCATTACGGCAGAGAACCGGTTGTTAAATTACTTGAATCCCACCACTGCTTATTTCCCTGCGGCAAGCAGAATGCTGTAGGCCAGTGACGGCTAACCTTATTGCCATCGCATGCCAGGAGGTGGGGGGTGGCGGGGTGGGTGGGTGTCATGCACGCACATGTCCACACCCATAATTCTATGCACCCCGCTCCCGTGCACAACCCTCACTTCCCCCTGCTCCCGGCATGCAATGGACCGGTAGGCCCGTTTTTCTCTCTCCCCTGGCTCCAGAGCCTCTCTATGAGTCTGGGGAGGGCGAAAACAGCCCTCCTAGAGAGGCTCTGGAGCAGTGGTTCTCAACCTTTATAGTGCTGCGACCCCTTTAATACAATTCCCCACGATGTGGGGGCCCCAACCATAAAACTATTTTCGTTTTGAATTTATCATGCCTGAAGCCGTATTGGCTAGCGATCTGAACTGCTTGCGATTGCCTTGAGGACGGAGGCATTAAAGCGGAGACTCCTCCCTTATTAAGTTTATGGCGCCTGAAGCCAGATTAGGCTAGCGGTTGGGAGTGATTGCAGCTGGCTTGAGAGGGAGACATCAGGGCAAAGATTTCTCTCTTTTTTAATTCATCGCGCCTGGAGCCGGATTCGGCTAGCGATTTGAAGAGCCTGCAACTGGCTTGTGGGGGCAACCAGTGGAGCGCGATTCTTCGACTCGCAAGTATACTTCCCATATTTCCAATGGTCTTAGGCGACCCCTGGCAAATCGTCATTCGACCCCCAACGGGGTCCCGACCCACAGGTTGAGAATTGCTGCTCTGGAGGCTGGGGACAGCAAAAAAAAAAAACACTTCCTGCCCAACCAGAAGTTGGCAAACGGGCTGTTTCTGGCCACTGGAGGGCCTCCAGGAGGGTGCGGAAAATTGTTTTCGCCCTCCCCAGACTCATAGAGAGGCTCTGGAGCCAGGGGAGAGAGAAAAATGGCTCTTCCCCACCACTCCCCAGGCCCTCCGGAGGCAGGAAACAGCCTGTTTCCCTACTTCTGGTGGGCCCAGGAGGCCCGAAAATCAGCTGGCCAGCGCGTGCATGTGCCTACTAATATGGCTCCGAATGCCACCTTTGGTACGGGTGCCAAAGGCTCACCATCACGGCTGTAGCCTAAACTTATCCAGTTCTTCCCTTTTATTATTATTATTATTTTTTTCCGACCCCCTCTTGATCGCCTGCAGTGAAGGGAAAATAATAATCTTGTGTCAATTTTTCAAATCCAAGCCTTGCCCCAAAATCAGATCAGAATATAGACCTGCCTTGAAGACATCTGATAAATTTAAAGATTGTAGTCTTTTCTCACAGTCTCTCGTTTTCCAAAAGGTAACCCCTTTTTTTTTTAAGTAAAGGTATCCTTGAGTTACGACCACAAGAGAGCCCCAGCTGGTTTTCTGGCCTAAGGCGTCACTTGAACCCAGAGTCTCCTGCTGATTTTTCCCAAAGTCACCCAGTTTGCTTTCATACTTAAGTCAGGACTAGAACTCACTGTCTCCTTGTGATTGGGCCAAAGTCATCCAGTTGGCTTTCCAGCCTAAAATGTCATTAAAACTTATCGTCTCCTGGTGATTGGTACCAAAGTCAGCTTTCATAACTAAGGTGGAACTAGAACTCACCATCTCCTGGTGTTTGGCTCAAGACCTGGCTTTCATGCTTAAGGTGGGACTAGAACTCACTGTCTCCTGGTAACTGGCCCAAAGTCACCCAGTCAGCTTTCATAACTAAGGTGGAACTAGAACTCACCGTTTCCTGGTGTTTGGCTCAAGACCTGGCTTTCATGCTTAAGGCGGGACTAGAACTCACTGTCTCCTTGTGATTGGGCCAAAGTCGCCCAGCTGGCTTTCATGCTTAAAACGGGACTAGAACTCACTGTCTCCTGGTGTTTGGCCCAAAATCACCCAGTTGGCTTTCATTCCCAAGGTGGAACTAGAATTCACCGTCTCCTGGTGATTGGCTCAAAGTCACCTAGCTGGCTTTCACGCCTAAGTAAATTTCTCTTGAAGAACCATAAAGCTGTCCATTTGCCAGTGAGAGCACCTTCCATTTTATGAACTGAACTTCCTCGTCTTGTTATTGGGCCTGGAGCAGCTTAGAGGCCTTCCGGAAATGATTGACAGTTTTCTGAATTAAATTAATGACATTTCAGAAATGTGGATTCTTCTTTGCAATAGGGAAGGAAAAGCATGCAGACATTTTAATAATGCCGAATGGAAACCTTATTCCAACAATAAGAGGTGGGGCTTCTACTCAACTCCATCTCGGTCACTACTTATTAAATCAATCTCGTCGTTTAATCTCAAAACAGGAACCCTGGGTCACTTACGCCGGATCAAAAAAACCTCAAATGCAAACAAGGAATAATAAATACAGGAAGGCCTCAACTTGCAACCGTCTCGTTTTCTGACCAGGTTTCACATCTGTGACCGTTGCAGCATTCCCCAGGGTCACATGATCAAACTTTTGAGTGATTGGCAGCTGGCATGTATTTACGGCCTTCCAAGGGAGGACCTGACCGGCCAAGTCGCTTAATAAATGCACGTTTCACTTAGAATTTTAAATGTTGAATTTGGTTTTAATTGGGGTTTTATTACTTTTATTGCTATTTTAATTATTCGGCCTTATTTTAATAAGTTTTTTAATTGATGTTTTACTCTGTATTTATATGTATGTTTTTTATCAGGCTGTAAACCGCCCTGAGTCCCTTGGGAGATAGGGCGGTATAAAAATGTGAATAAATAAATAAATAAAAATAAATAAATAAATACAAACGACTTCAGTGATTCGCTTAACAACTGCAGCAAAACCGGTCACAAAAACGGGACACAAGTCACTTCACAACAGCGCTTGCTTAGCGCTGAAAATTTCCATTGCTATGCTGGCTGGAGAATTCTGGGAGTTGAAGTCCACAAGTCTTAAAGCTGCCAGGTTGGAAGACCTCTGTCTTAAAAGGAAAGAAGTAATAATTGAAAAGTGTCTCTTTGATCTTTCTCGAGTGGCAGACGATATGGAGAGAGGAACGCTACGGGAAAATCATAAATTTTTTTATTCCGTTTTGGAGGCAAGGGTCTTATGAGCAAGGGCATCCCCAACCCTGCTCCGTTCCTTGACGTCAATACGCTCCCCCTCCCCAAATTCAGATGCCTCTTAATTAGCACCCCCGGGAAAACAAGAAAAGCTCCGGTAGCCCCCCAACTCATTGGGAATCAGGAGGGAGGGCTGCCACCTCTGACAACAGCCGAACGAGGCTTGGCAGAGGGCCTCGAATTACTGTCAATTACAAGCACTTAAGATCCTCCTCTGTGCTTAACAGCACAGCTAAAGCAATGATTCATAAACCGAATTATGGGGAAGTTCCTGAAAGGTGCCGGCCGGCCGTGTGGTTGAGGAGGCTTCTTGGCCAATTCCTTCACAAGGCTGTAGGAAGAAGAGAGGCTCTGTCCACCCAGGAGGAGGAGAATGGGCATGCTAAAGAAATGTCACGGGGGGTCCTTGGTGGTCTCTGAGCTTGCCTGTTATATCTTGTAGACGTTTCATGACCCAACAGGGTAATATCATCAGTGCTAGAAGGGAGAGGAGGAAGGGGAAGAGGAGGAGGAGGACAATAACCATGGAGCTGATGCTCTCTATACTGGGTGGTTTACTTGAAGACATTTCATTACCCAAGTAGGTAACATCATCAGCGGTAGAAGGGAGAGGGGTATGCGAGGAGGAGGAGGAGGAATATAAGGTGTTCGGTCAGGGATGAAATGCTACCGGTTCGCTCCGGTTCGGCAAAACCGGTAGTGATAAAAACTACCGGTTCGCGGGAACCGGTAGTAAAAAAATTGCTTTAAAAAAGTTTTTAAAAAGGTTCTGACGATCGCGCGGCACAGCTGATTGTCAATCAGAATTCAGAATTCTGGGAGTTGAAGTCCACAAATCTTAAAGTTGCCAAGGTCGGAGACCCCTGCTCCAAAGCCCCTGAAGACAGGACAAGAAGCAACAGGTTGAAACTCATCCAGGAGAGAAGCAACCTGGAACTAAGGAGAAATTTATTTCCTAACAGTGAGGACAATTAACCAGTGGAACAGCTTGCCACCAGAAGTTGTGGGCAACAGGCAGAACAACACCCACGCTGATTTGCATTTGTGCAACGGAAAAGAACATTTTCCTTGCTAAAACTCCATGCACAAAGACCCCCCGTGAAAGAAAAGAGACCCCAGCCTCAACGCATCCAAAAGCCCACAACAATAAAAAGCAGAAATGCAGCTGCACATGTACCTAGGAACAGATATGTAGAAAGAAAAAAAAGAAACAGAAGACATTCCATTATCGGGGTCCCTGGACCACCCCCCCTTAAGTCTCTTTGGTGTTTTAGCAAACCCAGAGAATGTGGCTGAAAGGGGGGTGGGGGAGAAATGCTCCCCAGAAACAGCTTTGCAAAAGCAAGGAATTAACACACCCACAAAATGTTCGGGAGGAGACATTAGCGGCCTGTTTTGAGCAGAGCTGCCCTCGTATGATGGCAATGTGTGAACGAGAGGAGGAGAAACCAGATGGAGCTGCTTAAGTCAGGAGTGGTAAATGAGTCTCCTCTGCAGAATCTTCAAAGAAGAGGAAAATCACTTAAGCGGGAAATTGGAGTAGGAGAAACGATGCTAATTTTCTGGCTGGGACTGTCAGTAACAAGGTTATTTTACTGCTGAAGGAATTGGCATCGTTTTATGACTTGTGGACTTCAACTCCCAGAATCCCTCAGCCAGCATGGGCAACTATGGCCCTTTCAGGACTCGTGGACTCCAACTCCCAGAATTCCTGAGCCAGCATGGGGAACTAGGGCCCTTTATGACTCGTGGACTCCAACTCCCAGAATCCATCAGCCAGCATGGTGAACTAGGGCCCTTTTATGACTCGTGGACTCCAACTCCCAGAATCCCTCAGCCAGCATGGTGAACTAGGGCCCTTTTATAACTTGTGGACTCCAACTCCCAGAATCCATCAGCCAGCATGGGGAACTAGGGCCATTTTATGACTCGTGGACTTCAACTCCCAGAATTCCTCAGCCAGCATGGTGAACTAGGGCCCTTTTATGACTTGTGGACTCCAACTCCCAGAATCCCTCAGCCAGCATGGGGAACTAGGGCCCTTTTAGGACTTGTGGACTCCAACTCCCAGAATCCCTCAGCCAGCATGGGCAACTAGGGCCCTTTTAGGACTCGTGGACTCCCAGAATTACTGAGCCAAAATGGGGAACTGTGGACCCTTTATGACTTGTGGACTTCAACTTCCACAATTCTGGCTCAGGAATTCTGGGAGTTGAAGTCCACGAGTCATAAAAAGACCATGGTTGCCCATCTTTGCTTTTCACTATCAATTCTACTAAAGTTCCAATCTGACCTGTTCGAGTAACAGTTGGTGAGGAAGCTTGGAAGAAACAAAGGCGGTCCTCGACTTAACAACAGTTCGCTTAGTGGCCGTTCAAAGTTACAACGGCGCTGACAAAAATAACTTAGGACCGTTTTTCACACTTACGACCAATTCTGCATCCCTGTGGTCACATGATCACGATTCAGAGGCTCAGCGACTGGCTCCTATTTATGACGGCCGCAGTGTCCCGGGGTCACATGGTCCCCTTCTGCAAACTTCTGCCCAGCAAAGTCAATGGGGAAGCCAGATTCGCATAACTATGTTACTCATTTAATGACTGCAGCGATTCGCTTAACGACAGTGGCAAGACAGGTCGTAAGATGGAGCAAAACTCACTCAATAAATGTCTCGCATCGCAACAGATATGTGGTGCTCAATTGTGATCGTAAGTCAAGGACTACCTATGCAATACCGCTTTATAATGCCTTGGTAAGGCCACACTTGGAATATTGCATCCAGTTTTGGTCGCCACGATGTAAAAAAGATGCTGAGACTCTAGAAAGAGTGCAGAGAAGAGCAACCAAGATGATTAAGGGACTGGAGGCTAAAACATATCAAGAACGGTTGCAGGAACTCGGTGTGCCTAGTTTAATGAAAAGAAGGACTAGGGGAGACATGACAGCAGCCTTCCAATATCTCAGGGGTTGCCACAAAGAAGAGGGAGTCAAACTATTCTCCAAAGCACCTGAGGGCAGAACGAGAAGCAATGGGTGGAAACTAATCAAGGAGAGAAGCAACCTAGAACTAAGGAGAAATTTCCTGACAGTTAGAACAATTAATAAGTGGAACGACTTGCCTGCAGAAGTTGTGAATGCTCCAACACTGGAAATTTTAAAGAAAATGTTGGATAGTCATTTGTCTGAAATGGTGTAGGGTTTCCTGCCTGGGTAGGGGGTTGGACTAGAAGACCTCCAAGGTCCCTTCCAACTCTGTTATTATGACAATTATTCTAGCAGAGGAGCCGGTTGGGTCCATTAAGCTGCATAGCCGAAAAGAAATTTGGAAGTTTGGCTGTGGGAACTTCCAAGTCTGCAGGACTTAAAGAAAGTAAGAATTTCAAAACGACACCACCATATGTGACTTAATGTTCCACTTTCTCTGGCTTCAGCGTCGGAACGGCTCCCTCGGGGAACTAAATTTCAGCAGGTTTCCCCCACATACCAGGCCTAAAGTTTAAATTAAAGCTTGCCAGGGAAGCTGAAGTCTTCATTTGCCTCCCGAGTAAACAGTAGCCCTTCTTTGAGCTACAACATTCATAAGGCAAGTCTGAAAATGGGAATTTAATCACAATCATCTGCAGCAGCTTTTAAACCTTCAGCTCGCACAACAGGTATGGCCTTCCAAAGAGCGACAATGCCTCACCTGGGGGAGGAGGGGAAGCTCCAAAGCTTGATTAAATGGCAATTTCTAAATACAGGCAGTCCTTGACATGTGACCCAAAATTTCCGTTCCTAAGCCGAGACGGCCGTGAAGCGAATTTTGCTCCGCTTTATGACCTTTCTTGGCCACGGTCGGTTAAAGTGAACCACTGCAGGTGTTTTGAGTTAGCCGCACGGACGTTAAGCGAATCTGATTCGCGTAACAAAAACTGCGGCAGGAACGGTCTTAAAACGGAGCAACAAAATACAGCAAAATACCTTATGCCACCAGACTTGAAATCCTGGGTTTAGAAAATTTAGAACTACGCCGCCTTCGACATGACCTGAGTTTAACTCATAGAATCATCTATTGCAATGTCCTTCCTGTCGAAGACTACTTCAGCTTCAATTGCAATAATACAAAAGCAAACAATATACTGTATTTAAACTTAATGTTAACCGCTCCAATCTTGACTGCAGAAAATATGACATCAGTAACAGAGTTGTTAATGCTTGGAATACACTACCTGACTCTGTGGTCTCTTCCCAAAATCCCAAAAGCTTCAACCAAAAACTGTCTACTATTGACCTCACCCCATTCCTAAGAGGTCTGTAAGGGGCGTGCATAAGAGCACAAACGTGCCTACCGTTCCTGTCCTTCTGTTTCCTTTCGTTATATCCAATTTATATAGTTATTACATACTTATACTCATATATATGCTTATATATTATATAGTTACTTCATGCTTATGCTTATATATACTGTGTGACAAAATAAATAAATAAACAAATAAACAAATTTTGTCTCACTGAGGAACGGAAATTTTGGGCTCCGTTGTGGCCGTAAGTCGAGGACTACCTGTATCTCTTTTCAGGGAAGAACAGAGCTGGAACGAAGTCGGCCACCGAGACCTTTTCAATTAGGATCTGTCCTCTTATTTATTTTACCACCCCCCTCCCCCGAGTTGGAAAAATTTGCAGACTTTGGTCCTGATCCTTTCGCCGCGAGCTTAAGACACATCTATTTATTTGTGCAGGACTGGACTAGAATTTTAAATTTTAAATTTGGTTTTAATGGGGTTTTATTATTTTTATCGCAATTTTTTAATATTCGGCCTTATTTAATAAGTTTTTTAATTGGTGTTTTATTTTGTATTTATATGTATGTTTTTATTAAGCTGTAAACCGCCCTGAGTCCCCCGGGAGATAGGGCGGTATAAAAATGCGATTAAATAAATAAATAAATAAATAAATCCTGCAGGGGGATCGTATTTTTAATTTTTCCTCTTTCCGTCTGAAACGGACACATGGCGTCACAAAGGAGGAGGCAAGGCCCCGGCTTTGGTCTGAAGAGCAAACAGATGAGCTCAGCCGAAGCCATTATGCCCGCTGAGCCGGAGGGCAAAGCCTTTTCGCCCCTTTGTGTTCTCACAAATACTCGGTTATATGGTTGGGTGCTCAGGCATTTGACCAAACAATAGAGGGGACCTGATCTGCAAAGGTGGAAGGGGGGGGGGCTGGCATTTTCTGGATGGATACCTCACATATACTCCTTCCAAAAATGGCTCCTTAAAGGGAAGGAGACAGCTGCTTCTCTCCTTCCTTCCTTCCTTCCTTCTTTCCTTTTCCTTCCTTTCTTCATTCCCTTCCCTCTTTCCTTCTTTCTTTCCTTCCTTTTCCTCCTTCCCACCCTCCCTTTCCCCCTTTCCACCCTCCCTCCTTCCCTTCTTTTTCCTTCCTTCCCTCCCTCCCCTTCTTTCCTTCCCTCCCTTTCCCCCTTCCCTCCCTCCCCTTTTTTCCTTCCTTCCTCCCTCCTCTTTCCTTCCTTTTCCTCCTTCCTACCCTCCCTTTCCCCTTTCCACCCTACCTCCCTTCCCTTCTTTTTCTTCCTTCCCTCCCTCCCTTTTTCCTTCCTTCCCTCCCTCCTCTTTCCTTCCTTTTCCTCCTTCCTACCCTCCCTTTCCCTTTCCACCCTACCTCCCTTCCCTTCTTTTTTCTTCCTTCCCTCCTCCATCTTCTTTCTTTCCTCCCCTCCATCCCTTCTTTCTTCCCTCCTTCAATCCCTTCTTTCCTTTTCCTTCCTTCCTTCCTTCCTTTCTTAAGCTCAGGGTTGAAATGAGGGATCCTTGATGATCTCTGAGCTGGGTTGTTTTCTTGCAGAGGTTTAATGACCCAAACTAGGGAACATCATCAGTCCTGGTCAACTTAACCCTGATGATGTTAGCTATTCTGGTAATGAAACGTCTGCAAGAAAACCACCCAGGTTCAGAGAGCACCAAGGACCCCTGGCTCCAGCCACAGAATGACATTCGTCATTGGGCCTTGAGATCCCAACCAAGGTTGCCTTTTCTGCATTACCCTCTTTTTCGAGAGCCTCCTTTTTGCAGAAATTAGGAGCATTTTTACAAAGCCGTCTTGCAGAGAAGAGATCTGACTCTCCTGGGGCAGAAAAAGGACCCTGAATTAAAGAAATGAATGAACACTAATTCAGAGGGAGGTTGATTAATTTATATCCCTTTTTTTTTTTTTTTTACAAATAACTCGAGGCAGCAAACATATCCAACGTATTTTCCTTTTATTATTCCCACAACAACCATCCTGCGAGGCGGGCTGGGCTGAGAGAGAAGTAACTCAGCCGGCTTTCATACCTAAGGCAGGACTAGAACTCACCATCTCCTAATGATTTGCCACCCACAGTCAGCTAGTTGGTTTTAATGCCTAAGGTGAAACTAGAACTCACCATCTCCTAATGATTTGCCCGCAGTCACCCAGCTGGCTTTTATGCCTAAGGCAGAACTAGAACTCACAGTCTCCTGGTGGTTAGCCCAAAGTCACCCAGCCGGTTTTCATGCCTAAGGTGAAACTAGAACTCACCATCTCCTAATGATTTGCCCGCAGTCACCCAGCTGGCTTTTATGCCTAAGGCAGAACTAGAACTCACAGTCTCCTGGTGGTTGGCCCAAAGTCACCCAGCCGGCTTTCATGCCTAAGGTGAAACTAGAACTCACCATCTCCTAGTGATTTGCCCGCAGTCACCCAGCTGGCTTTTATGCCTAAGGTGAAACTAGAACTCACCATCTCCTAATGATTTGCCCGCAGTCACCCAGCTGGCTTTTATGCCTAAGGTGAAACTAGAACTCACCATCTCCTAATGATTTGCCCGCAGTCACCCAGCTGGCTTTTATGCCTAAGGTGAAGCTAGAACTCACCATCTCCTAATGATTTGCCCGCAGTCACCCAGCTGGCTTTTATGCCTAAGGTGAAACTAGAACTCACCATCTCCTAATGATTTGCCCGCAGTCACCCAGCTGGCTTTTATGCCTAAGGCAGAACTAGAACTCACCATCTCCCAGTTTCTAGCCTGGTTCCTTAACCACTGGACCAAACTCGCTCTCAGGGTTGGCTGAATGAGGACAGGCAGGTAGTTAAAATTTTCTTCATTCTGTTTCCCCCCCCCCCCCCCCGCTAAATTTATAGCCCTTTCTAGCCCAAATTTTTTCAAAGCAGACACGTTTTATAGACAAATCTTTTTCCCCATTTTGCCCCCCTTGAGACCCAATTATTTTCCACGTCCCTTTTTGTACCCTAACTACAAAGCTTCTGCCTTTCTCTTTGTCGGTGTTAAAAGAAACCCCTTAGAAACTCCTTAGTAATATAAAAATCAGCAATTTTCACTTTCAAAGATCACCGTTCCTTTAATTAAATACCTTTCGTGATCGGGGGGGGGAGAAATATGATTTGAAATCACGTGAAGTCGATATCAGCCATTGTTTACATTCGCGCAGATTTTCAGTGGCTTCGAACAGAAAACATCTATTTACCAACGGACGATAAAACGTTGATTTTATATTTGAAAACAGAGGCTGCCATTCGCAGCATCCATCTGTCACTCCAGGCAGCTATTATTGGCTGCCATTTTACGGCCTGCTAGGATAGCCGAAGAATATTTCGGAAGGACGCGTCAATATTTTTCCAAACTGTTCTCAAAATTGCAACTGTAAGGAACGGAGAGGAGGAAAGAAAATAACTGGAGGGCTAATGGGTAGGAAATCTTGTTTTGCTCGTTTAAATGAGTGTCGGCAAACAAATTCAACGGTGAGAAAAATAGCAACGACGGTGCATTGGAAGAGCGGCAAGAATTATCGTTTGCCTGCAAGCAAGAACCGGTCGGACCATAAAATAGAAAAAGGAATGGAAAAAAAATTTTTTTTTTAATTTGCATTTATATCCCGCCCTTCTCCGAAGATTCAGGGCGGCTTACACTATGTCAAGCAATAGTCTTCATCCTATTTGTATATTTATATACAAAGTCAACTTATTGCCCCCAACAATCTGGGTCCTCATTTTACCTACCTTATAAAGGATGGAAGGCTGAGTCAACCTTGGGCCTGGTGGGACTTGAACCTGCAGTAATTGCAAGCAGCTGCTGTTAATAACAGACTGTCTTAGCAGTCTGAGCCACTCAAGGACCCAAAATAAAGAACTGATCTGGGGATTTAGAATTCGGACAGGCATCTCTGCGCCTAAGGCCCCCAAACTTAACAACTGTTGATAAGAAATACCCAAAAATCTGGATGGTGGATGCGGCAGTACGAGGAGACACATAATACAAAAACCTGCAAATAGAAACAGAAGCACTCGGGTGAAAGAAAGCAACGGTAGCACCAACAGCCATAGGCGCCCTTGTGTGCAATCCCAGAACATTTGGAACATCCCTTGAACAACGTCGGCATTGACAAAATCCCCGTCAGTCAATTGCAGAAGGCAGCTTTAACTCCAAACAGCTTACATCTTGTGACGATATCAGTCAATTGCGGAAGGCAGCTTTAACTCCAAACAGCTTACATCTTGTGACGATATCAGTCAATTGCGGAAGGCAGCTTTAACTCCAAACAGCTTACATCTTGTGACGATATCAGTCAATTGCGGAAGGCAGCTTTAACTCCAAACAGCTTACATCTTGTGACGATATCTCTATTTACCATCAAACATCCACATCTGGCTCTCCCGGGTCCTCGAGAGGCGGCTAAAAATGCCAAATCCAATCTAAACTTCCGGCTGAACAATAAGATAAAAGTGTTATCAACCGAGGCTTTCTAATTTTTTTTTCCTCCCAAGAAAGCGTTTTGTGTTACAACAGAGCAACGCAACCAGGCGGTGAACTATTTGCCACAATGTAATGTTGCACACAGGTAGTCCTCGACTTGTGACCACGATTGAGCCCAACGTTTCTGTCGGTTGCTGCAGTTGTTAAATTAGTATCGCGGTCGTTAAAAGTGAATCTGGCTTGCCCACTAACTTTGGTCGTCAGGAGGTCGCCAAAGGGGATCACGTGACCCCGGGGACACTGCGACCGTCATAAATATGGGTCAGCTGGCGAGCGTCCGAATATTGATCACGTGACCAGGGGGACGCTGCAAACAGCCATTAAGCGTGAAAAACGGTCACTTTTCTCAGTGACTTACTTTTGAACAGTCACTAAACGAGCTGTTTAAGTCAAGGACTAGCTCTACCCTTGTTCCAGCCCTATTTCCATTCCTTTAATTTCTTTATCTTGCCGTTTCTTGTCCCAAAAGTGCTTTTTTTTTTCAAGAGGCGACTGGACTTTTTGGTTTTTCTTTGAAGAGGTTTCGCTTCTCATCCAAGAAGCTTCTTCAACTCTGACTGGATGGTGGGGAAAGGAAGGATTGATGCTCCTTGCAGACGGCTGGTCATTTGCATCCTTTGAGAGGGTCCTTGAGGCCACTTGGAGGTTTACCTGTGTCCTCAGGGTCTCACCTGAGTGGTGCAAATGGGTGTGGAGCTAACAGTGAAGAAAATATCCTACAGCCAAGAAGGCTCCACTCCTATTTGCACCACTCAGGTGACCCACAAACAAACCTCCAAGTGGCGTCAAGGACCCTCTCAAAGGATGCAAATGACCAGCTGTCTGCAAGGAGCATCAATCCTTCCCTTCCCCACCATCCTATCAGAGCTGAAGAAGCTTCCCCGATAAGAAGCGAAACGTCTTCAAAGAAAAAAAGAAGAAGTTTGAAAAACCAGGAGCGAATTGGTTTCCTTCCCAAATAACCAACAGGAAAAATGACTTGGTGGGCCACGATAGATTTGCTGTCTTATTTACACAGTTGCCTTAGCATCACACCGGCTTAAAGTACCGGTATCTGTATTCTGTGTTCAGCGATTAAACCTTTGCATCTACGTTATGCTATTCCGTTTTATTTATTTATAATATAATATAATAATATAATATAACAACAAAGTTGGAAGGGACCTTGGAGGCCTTCTAGTCCAACCCCCTGCCCAGGCAGGAAACCCTACACCGTTTCAGTCAGATGGTTATCCAACATTTTCTTAACAATTTCCAGTGCTGGAGCATTCACAACTTCTGCAGGCAAGTCATTCCACTTATTAATTGTTCTAACTGTCAGGAAATTTCTCCTTAGTTCTAAGTTGCTTCTCTCCTTGATCAGTTTCCACCCATTGCTTCTTGTTTTACCCTCAGGTGCTTTGGAGAATAGCTTGACTCCCTCTTCTTTGTGGCAACCCCTGAGATATTGGAACACAGCTATCATGTCTCCCCTAGTCCTTCTTTTCATTAAACTAGAGATACCCAGTTCCTGCAACCGTTCTTCATATGTTTTAGCCTCCAGTCCCCTAATCATCTTTGTTGCTCTTCTCTGCACTCTTTCTAGAGTCTCAGCATCTTTTTTACATCGTGGCGACCAAAACTGGATGCAATATTCCAAGTGTGGCCTTACCAAGGCCTTATAAAGTGGTATTAACATTTCACGTGATCTTGATTCTATCCCTCTGTTTATGCAGCCCAGAACTGTGTTGGCTTTTTTGGCAGCTGCTGCACACTGCTGGCTCCTATCTAAATGGTTATCCACCAGGACTCCCAAGATCCCTCTCACAGGTTCTACTATTGAGCAAGGTACCACATATACGGTACCTGTGCATTTATTTATAAGCACCGTTAATATAAGAGTTCGGGAAAGGAGCACAAGAAATGGCAAGTCTACGGAGATTGTCCGGTCATTCGGTTGTCCCTAAAGTGTTTTTTCAACTGGACTTTCTGGTTTTTCCCCTTTCGAAATGACAAGAGGTGGTTTTCCTACATACCAGAAAGAGGCCATTAGCCTCGCAACACAGGCCTACCCGGTGTGCGCATTCTGCACCGTGTGCAGGTCCCGATTTGAAATGAGAGGCTTGCTTTATATAGCAGGGGTCTCCAACCTTGGCCACTTTAAGACTTGTGGACTTCAACTACTATTCAACTAATGAATAATTGAATTATTCATTCAATTCTGGGAGTTGAAGTCCACAAGTCTTAAAGTGACCTAAGTTTGGAGACCCCTGGTTTATAGGGAGAAATTGCATTTTAAGAAAACCCACAAACACAGTGGTGTGAGCGGGGCCTGGTAAACACTGCTTACTTGAATAATGTTTGCAGTATATAATGACCTAGCGCCTGAATTCGGAGAATGCTATTTTTACCGGTGTATTTTTTTTTTTTTGGAAGGGGGGGGAAGGAAACCCCGGTTTTCTATTTTAATTAAATCCTTTGCAGGCGTCGGTCCTTGGCAGACTGCGAGATGTGTACTTTTCCCACAGAAGATGTCTGGCTAAAAAATTCACAACCTCAAGGAACAGCAGGCTGGTCCTTGAGGAGGGGATGAAAAAGATATTTAAGGGAAAATTTAAAAAAAAAATATTCCATGCAAGAAGAAAAGGATAGCAGCCTAACTCCGTCGGCACTGAGAGGAACAGAAGATGCACGCAGCTGGAAATGCAATTTATTTTACGTCCAATGCAAGGTTTTTTTTAGATGTTCGGCGCAAATGGGCGACAATTCCGAGCAGGGCAACCGACGGATCTGATTTCCAGCAGTATAAAAATGCAAAACAGCACCACACACACACACACACACAAAGCGAGTGAACTTGGGAGGAAGGCAGCCACCGAGAAGCCGGCCTCATTAGCACGGTAAAAATAATTCCACGCTCTTGAAGGCGGAGTAGCTGTCGCAACCCACAAACGCAGCTTCACAAAGCAGAGCAACGTTCGTGCCGTGAGGATGGTTTTTAAAAAACATGTTATTGTTAAGAAACATGATTTGCAAACTGAGAGCAAAGGGGTATGTATGGAACGGTCTTCCTAAAAATCAGCAGCTTTTTAAGATATCTGAACGTCAACTCATACATATAGGTTGCAGAACAGAATATAGACTGTGGAATGTAGAATAGGGAATAGGACAGGACAGGACAGGACAGGATCGAATTCAGGACAGGACAGGACGGGATAACAGAATGTAGAATGTAAAATACAGAACCATGATTGCGAATCTAAGGCTGTTCCTGCCTCCGGAGGGCCTTTTCTCTCTCACTTGGCTCCAGAGCCTCACTATGAGTCTGGGGAGGGCGAAACGGCCTTTCCCACCCACCCCGGAGGCCGAGAACGGCCTGTTTGCCAACTTCCGGTCCCATGCGCAGGGGCGGGATGCATAGAATTATGGATGTGGGCAGGCGCGCATATGCCCTCCCCGCCCCCGCCCCCTCCTGGCACGCGATGGCAAAAAGGTTAGCCATCACTGATATAGAATAATGTAGAATATAGAATAGGAAATAGACTATATTATCGAATATAGAAGGTAGAATATAGAATAGGGAATAGAATAGATTATAGAACAATATGTAGTATGTAGAATATAGAATAGAATGGATTATGGAACAGAATATAGAAGAATGTAGAATAGGGAATAGGGAATAGAATATATTATAGAATGTAGAATATAGAATAGGATAGAATAGATTATAGAAGAGAACAGAATATCGTGTTTCCCCAAAAATAAGAACCTTATTTTTTATTTATTTTTTTGAACCCTGAAATAAGTGCTTGGCCTTATTGCCATGCGCTCAAAAGCCTGATTGGGTTTATTATCAGGGGATGTCTTATTTTGGGGGGAAACAGGGTATAAACTAGATAACAGAACAGAACAAAACAGAATATTTTATTGGCCATGTGTGATTGGACACACAAGGAATTTGTCTCCCATGCAGAAGCTCTCGGCGTACAAACAACCAACGAAGTGATATAATCATAATAACAAAGGATAATAATCATAATAATGAAAGCAATAGAGAAGGTAGTGGAACAGATGAGAAGGATAAAAAGTAATATAGCCACGTGACATGGGTAATATACTTAGGCACACATACATACATCGGGGAGGAGAATCTTAAATCGTTTTATTATCCCTGTGGCTACGTAGCATTTCTTCCATCTTAAGAAAAGGACATTTTGAAGCGCGAGGCAGCAGCTTTTCATCAACCCTCACGCGGCAGGGATTTTTTTTGCACACAAAGTCAATTTACTGCGGGTTTACCGTGCAGACAAGACCATTGAATTATCTTGACTCGCTGACATTTTAATAAATCTCAAACATACACAAAATCAATCTTGGCCTTTTCTACTCCCATCCCCCAACTCTTTCCCTCCTCCGACAGGAAAAAAAACTATATTGTAAATATTCAGCGTCTCGTAGTTTATATTCTCGCAAGTATTGCAAAAGAATTGGATGGATGGATGGATGGATGGATTGTACGCATATCATTCATAGACTAGCAATATATATTAACTTTTACCCCAAGGTTAAAAAAAAAAACCCAGTAAAATACAAATGTTAGAAAGATCCATGTTCAAATAAATTCCAATGTCTAGGCCAGGAGTCTCCAACGTTGACTATAATATAATATAACAACAGAGTTGGAAGGGACCTTGGAGGCCTTCTAGTCCAACCCCCTGCCCAGGCAGGAAACCCTACACCATCTCAGTCAGATGGTTATCCAACATTTTCTTAAAAATTTCCAGTGTTGGACTACTTTAAGACTACTTTAAGCTTTGCTGGCTGAGATATTCTGGGAGTTGAAGTCCACAAGTCTTAAAGTACCCCTGGTCTAGGCCATCTGACCGTTGCAAACTAATAATTACGTCATTAAGCGGATCCAGCTTCCCCCATTGTCTTTGCTTATTGGAAGGTCACAAAAGGTCACATGAATCCAGCACAGAGCAACCGTCACAAATATGATCCAGCTGCCAAGCCTCTGAATTTTGATCACGTGACCGTGGGCAACGGTCGTAAGTGTGAAAACCAGTCACAATGTTCTGACCTAGGCTTCCTGAGACAGTAAAAAGCACACAATCCGTCCCCAAAACCCTCTTTTGATTTCAACGGCTGTGAATTCTGCTCATTCACAGCCCATAATAAGTCACAAATAGTTTGTAAAGAGTCTGACAGAAGTCTGTCACAGTCCTTCGGGATAAGGCTGATAAGCATCCACCTTTATATCCCTTGACACGCTGCCGAAGACCTCATTGGCCATTAGCCATTCCAAGGCCACACGGAGCACAGAGTCAAAAACGGAGCTTCAGAACTGAAACCGATCAGAACGAACAACGTTGCTTCCTGCAAAAGCTCACATGCGTTTGCTCCTCCTTTATGTGTTATCATCTCCAAGCCTTACTCCCAAGTCGCCCCTTTTGTCTTAACTCTTCTTGCCTTCTGGTAGCTCTGTGCATGCACGCACTGGGAACAGTGTCGTGTCCCACTCCTCCTCTGACGGCCGGGTCGGGGAAGTCCGTATCAAGCGTGGCTGCAAAGCCTCTGCAGCTTTGCCAAAGTTCTGTCAGAGTTCTCAGGGCAGGCAGGAGACCAGGATGTGACTTCAGCAATCCAAGTTAGACTTTGCCTGACTCAAAGAATGCCAGAAAGCAGATCCTTTATATAGGCCATGGGGTGTGGCTCCATGACTCAGCACTTATCCAGGCCTGCCCCTCCCTTCCTTTTGCTGACGTCGCCTCTCCATTCTCCGGCTCGTCCCCAGCTGCCGGTAATCCCAGCTCGTGGCTGGCTTCAGGCGCACACGCTATCGGAGAGAGGTTTGTTTGCTCGGTTTGTCCAGGCATGGTGCCAGGGCTGGGGGCTGGAGGCATGCCAGGACATTCTTCTGTACTATCAGCCTCTGGCTGAGATAGCAGGAGAGGAGAGGGGCCCGGCTGCGGCGGGGGGGAGCGAGCGAGGCACAACAAACAGACTCCCCCTGTTCCTCTGCCTCTCTGGCATCAGACTCTGGAGGCTCTGGAGTCAGCACATAACTCCCAGATGGCCCTGGCCCCACCTAAGCCTCCGACGCAGAGCCCTCATCCAAGCCTTCTCCGGACTCCAGGACTGGCCCACGTTCGTCCCCAGCCTCCTCACTGTCTGACTCTGCTGCCAGCTCCGCAGGCTACCGGCAGACCACAACACACAAGTCACTTTTTTCAATGCCCTTGTAATTTCAGTGACTAAACAATTGGTTGTATTCTTAACAACTGTTGTGATTCGCTCAACAACCAAGTTACTAATTTAAAAACTGCAGCAGTTCAGTTAATAACTGCGTCAAAAGAGGTTGTAAAATGGAGCAAAACTCACTGAACAGCTGCCTCACTTAGTAATGGAAATTTTAGACTTAATTGTGGCCACAGGTCGAGGATTCCACCTGTACAATAGACCAGCAAAAATGTTTGTGCATTTTGCTTGTGGAAAGAAATGATGCACATAAATTGGTCTCTTTCCCTTGTTGATAAACAAATCTCACTTAAAATAAAAACAGCCAGGCATTTCCCAAAACATTTGTCGACTTTAATATCCCCGATTCCATAATTAAACCTGTAATTCTTCCGTTGAAGGCATGATTCTCAAAAGGTTTTCCTACCTTGCTAATCATTTGCCACTATATACATCGCAAGCCAGACCAAAAAGTTTGATATTGAGTTGCTTAATTAGATCCTTGCTGCAATGGTCAAATCCATTTTTTTTTACTACCGGTTCTGTGGGCGTGGCTTGGTGGGCGCGGTGTGGCTTGGTGGGCGCGGTGTGGCTTGGTGGGCGCGGTGTGGCTTGGTGGGCATGGCAGGGGAAGGATACTGCAAAATCCCCATTCCCTCCCCACTCCTGGGGGAAGGATACTGCAAAATCTCCATTCCCTCCCCTATCTGCGGCCATCCAGAGGTGGTATTTGCTGGTTCTCAGAACTACTCAAAAATTTCCGCTACCGGTTCTCCAGAAGCGGAAGGTTCTCTTCTGGAGAACCTGTAAGAACCTGCTGGATTTCACCCCTGCCTTGCTGAGTCCCAAATGCAGATTTGGTTGCGTTCAAGTATTTTCATGTGCCAGCACTCTCTTGGTGTTGTGGTCTGCCAGCAGCCTGCAGAGCTGGCAGCGGAGTCGGACAGTTAGGAGGTTGTAGAGGACGATGGACCAGTCCTGGAGTCAGGGGAAGGCCTGTACGAGGGCTCTTCGTCAGAGGCAGAGATGGGACCAGGGCCATCTGGAAGCGATGCGCAAACTCCAGAGCCTCCAGAGGCGGACAGCAGAGAGGCAGAGGAACAGGAGGAGCCTGTTCTAATGCACGTATGCGAAGAGCTGCCAGAAGGCAAGAGAAGCTGAAGCAGAAAGGACGACTCAGGAGTAAGGCCAGGAGATGACTGGCCCCTCCCATAAGGCTTAAAAGACCAGCAACAAGCAGTTGGGTTCTTTGTAGAAAAGCAACGTTGATTCCATTGCTTCTTGTCAGCATCTCTTCAGCTTTGTGGGGGTTTTGCCAAGAAAAGCCTTTGGCAGGTTGCCAAAGACATCAAAGGTTGGTGATAAGGCCGAAGAATTTGTTTCGGACTAAAGCTTAGAATGAATTAATTCTCAGCTGTTTTAACAAACTAAGTTTCTTCAGGACTGAATTGTGCTTGGGCCCCTATGCCGTGTAGAAGTAAAAAGCCAAAGTTTTTTTAGTCTATAACGGATAACAAACCGAAAATATATCAACAAGGACTTGGATAATGCGTCTCATTACACTGAATTTTCAAGAGGGATGCACTGTGCGAAAGAGACAATCAAGATGTCCAAGAGGGAACAGAAAGGCCAAAACACCAACAATCAACACCCAAATGAGCACAGATTAATTCCAAGATTAACTTCGGATCATAGAAAAAACTTCACCATAGTTTCAACTGGGAGATCGTGACCATCCTAGACCAAGCCAAGTCCAGAAATGTTAAGAGAATTCCTGGAAGTTTGGCACTCGGACAAATCAACCATCGACAGACACAGAGAGGTAAACAATATTTACGTGCCACTCAAAAGACACTCAACAAGCCAAAAAGAGAACAAGAAGAACAAAACGGGCTCCCCGCCAGCAATCAAACACCCATCTGAGCATAGATGAACACTAAAATTAACATCAGACCAACAATCCAGAAGTAAACATGATCCCAATCAAGAAACTGCCAAACAAGCTAGGAGTAAACAGCCATCCCAAGAAACTCCAAGGCCATTCCCACGGACACTGACAGGGCGAGCCAGTAGAATATAAATTGAGAGCAAACCCCACTCCCTACTAGCACTGATGGTGTTACCTAGTTGGGTCATGAAATGTCTGTAAGAAAACCACCAAGCTCAGAGGGCACCAAGGATCCTACAGTCCTCCTCCTCCTCCTCCTCCCTCCCCTCCTCCTCTGCAAACCCTACTAGCACTGATGGTGTTACCTAGTTGGGTCATGAAACGTCTGCAAGAAAACAACCAAGCTCAGAGAGCATTAAGGGCTCCTCATTTCAACCCTGAGCTACAAATATTCCCCTTTATTGGAAAAACGATGTTTCTCAATCTGGACAACGTTAAGATGTGCGGACTTCCACTCCCAGAATTCCCCAGCTAGAAGCAATGCTGGGAGTCGAAGTCCACCCAACTTAAAAGTCCGAGAAACACAGCTCCCTATTATTAGCTTACTCATAAATACTCAGAACAGGGAAGAACCGAGAATATAAATAGGTCTCTGTGCAATGTTCTATACTTCTGCACCCAATGAGACTGACTCTCTATGAGCTTGGTAGTTTTTCTTGCAGGCATTTCATTACCCAACTAGGTAACATCATCAGCGCTCGTGAGTGTGGGGTTTGCTCTCTGTTTGTATATTGTACAATAATTTGCTCTGGCAGTGTTGGTAGGATTCAGAGGTGAAATGCTCTGAAGTCTGCTACCGGTTCGCTGCGTGTCCGCATGCGCGGTGCATGACAAATGCGTGCTTTGCGTGCAGGCACACTGCAGGCGCTGCCGTGCAGTGCTGAAAAAGGAGGATTAAGACGCCTTTTCTAAGGTAAGTAGAACAGCGAAGGGGGGGGGGAACAGCTGTGCCACATGGTTTAGATTCGCTAGAAAGCGGGATTTCCTGCTTTCTAGCGAATATAAATCACGCGGCACAGCTGATCATCGGAAATATCGGTTCGGATGAACCAGTAGCATTTTTTTTTACTAGCTATTCGCCCGAATCGGTAGCTTTTATTACTACCGGTTCAGGCGAACCGGTCCGTACCGGTAGCATTTCACCAGTGGTAGGATTGTGCTTTCCCCCCTTGACAGTTCCTTGATTAGGGTATTGTTTTCTGCTTGTTTGTCTGGTACTGATCCCTGCTTATCCGACTACCGTTTATTAAGTTCGTTTATTTAAATTTATTTTGGGCTGCTGGGAGGATGCGTTCGAGGCTGTTTGTTCCCTTCCTAAGCTTTTAATGGTATCTTTTTACATAATCTGTGAGTGGGGTTTATTGCTATGCATCTATTGATGCTGGTTTTATTTGTTGTTGTTTTTTTAGCCGTCAAACCATCACATTTTATATTTTAACTGCACAATTTGAAAGCATCCGAGAAGACAACTAAATCAGGCTGGAAGAACTGAATAGCTGGTCTTTTATTCAAACACAAAAACAAGAAAGTGACTATAATGACACACATTAATAATTCCACGGAGATTCTTATATAAGGAGCCCCTTTATCGCAATGGCATTCGGGGCCCTATTCTGCCTTTCCCAACTGCTATCATTTCTCCCAAACCTCTTCGCATTATTTTTCACATGTCTCAACTGCCGACTTCGGAAACAACAGAATTAACAGAGTTGGAAGGGGCCTCGGAGGTCTTCTAGTCCAGCCCCCTGCTTAAGCAGGAGACCATACTACACCATTTCAGACAAATGTCTGGAATTTCCCTTGGAGAGAGATTCTGGGCAGCATACAACCAAGGAAAAAACAGTATGTAAAAGTTGAAAAATTTAGAAAGAGACAAGGATGATAAAACACAATTAATTACAGGTACTCCTTGACATACAACAGCTGGTTTAGTGACCGTTCAACACTACGACGGCACTGAAAAATGCGACTCCTTTTCACACTTACGACCATTGCAGCATCCACACGGATTAAAACTGATTGATTAAAATTCAGAGTCTTGGCGACCGACTCGTATTTATGACCATTACCGTGTCCCAGGATCAGGTGATCAAAATTCAGCAGTTTGGCAACTGGTTCATATTTATGACGGTCGCAGTGTCCCGGGTGCGTGTCATGTGATCCCCTCTTGAGACTTTCTGACAGGCAACATAGATGGGGAAGCCAGATTCACTTAACAACCGTGTGACTAATTTAACAACAGCAGTGATTCGCTTAACGAACGTGGCCAGAAAAGTCGTAATAAAAACGGGGCAAATTTCTTGCTTAGAAACATGCATTTTGGGCTCAATTGGGGTTGTAAATTGAGGACTTCCTGTATTCCTAATTAAAGGGCCTCTGGTGGCTCAGACTGCTAAGACAGTCTGTTATTAACAGCAGCTGCTTGCAATTACTGCAGGTTCAAGTCCCACCAGGCCCAAGGTTGACTCAGCCTTCCATCCTTTATAAGGTAGGTAAAATGAGGACCCAGATTGTTGGGGGCAATAAGTTGACTTTGTATATAAATATACAAATGGATGAAGACTATTGCTTAACATAGTGTAAGCCGCCCTGAGTCTTCGGAGAAGGGCGGGATATAAATGCAAATAATAAAAAAAAAAGAGCAAAGGCCAGGTAACACATTGATCTGGGAAGACAATTTTTTCCTAGAAAGTTAAATTCTGCTGTCTTATGGGTGCTGGACAGTTGAAAAGAATTTATCGCAAAACACCTGCGCAGAATAAAACAGAAACCAAGAAAAACCCACCCATTTTTCAGCAAAGTGCAAAAAAAAAAAAATTATTCTGGTTTTAGCTTTGCACCGACCTTCAAGTTCACCTTTCTAATCAGCAAGAAAAAGATTCAAGCTGTTCTAATTGGCGCATTCTTGACCCCCCCAAAAAACTAATGATTTCTGGTTATGTTCACCTCCTGGATATAATTCGGATTTTGCTGGACAGGGGAAAGCAGTAAACAGAGCGATAAATGCAGGGGTGACCAGGCCAAGAAAAACCCAAAGGATAATTAATTCAACCGATCTGCTGTTAGTATGTTTTTTTCCAGGAATAGACAGTCAAGTCTATCTACTCCTGCAAAAAAAAATGCAGATAATCTAGATTGCAGAAAATATGACTTCTGTAACAGAATCATCAGTGCTTAGAATACTTTACCTGACTCTGTGGTCTCTTCTCATAATCCTAAAAGCTTCAACCAAAAACTTTCTACTATTGACCTCACCCATTCCTAAGAGGACCATAAGGGGCGTGCATAAGCGCACAAACATGCCTACCGTTCCTCTCCTATTGTTTTTCTTTTCTTCTTCCTATATATATATAAAAATATCAGCAAGTGGGGAAAAAATAATGAGAAAAGCAGCTCATTAAAATCAGATGCTGCAAACGTGAGAATGGGAGACATCAGACCCCCAATATGGAAGTTCACAGGCATCCTTGACTTACAATCGTTCAGGGGTCTCCAACCTTGGCAACTTTAAGCCTGGTGGACTTCAACTCCCAGAATTCCCCCAGCCAAAGCTGGGGTCACGTGGTCATTTACAACAGTTCACATTTAGTGACCGTCCGAAGTTGCAACAGAAAAAAGTGATTTAGGGCTATTTTTTCACACTTAAGACCTTTGTGGGATCCCCGTGGACAAAATTGGCAATTGACTCACACTTATGACCATTGCTGTGTCCCATGGTCACGTGATTCCCTTTGGCGACCTTCTGACAAGTAAAATAAATGAGAAAGTCTGGATTAACAAATGTCTCACTTAACAACAGAAATGCTGGGGTCAATTGTGGTTGTCTGTACATTTCTAACGTCAGATTTTCTTTTTTCTACAAATACCTGAAACAAGCGAGATGACATCCTCTCTCTTTGGCTCTCTCCTGCTAGATCCTGAACCCACTTAATTTATTTTCCTGTGTTATATTTCCATCACATCCCGCTGTGGCTGCCTTGAGCTACCAACCTTCAATTTCATATTCATGAGAAAACACGTCCAAACTTCAAACTCATTTGTTTTATCGTAGACCTACCCTAAGTAATTCAATGTCTAGCTTTTTCCCAGTCCTACATGTCTCAATAATGTGCTAAAAAGCCAAATGAAAAAATAAAAGACAAACCCAAATAAGACAACGGGCACATAGAGAGATAAACGACATTTACATACCATTCAAAAGAGATGAGCGAAAAAGACCAAAAGACCTCTTTGCCAACAACCTACACCAAGATAATCCAAGATTAACACCAAGTAATAAACAATACCCCAAAATCAAGGAACTACTAACTCAGACAAACAACCCAACAGCAAACCACAGTTTAATCAAGGGACCACCAAGAGCAAGACACTGTATATAAAGAGATGACAAACCCCACTTCCTTCTAGCCCTGAAGATGTTACCTAGTTGGGTCATGAAACATCTGCAACAAAACCACCGGACGCCAAGAGCACCAAGGACCCCACAGTCATTGTCATCCTCCTCATCCTTGCCCTTCCTCTTCCTCCTCCCTTTGTCCTTTACTACCAACCCCGCTCTCTTCTAGCACTGATGATGCTCCCTAGTTGGTTCATCAAACATCTGCAAGAAAACCACCAACTCCAGAGAGTAGCACAGAATCCACAGTTGTTCTCATTCTCCTCCTCCTCTTCCTCCAGTCCACAAACTCCTGTCCCTTCCAGAATGGATGATGTTACTTAGTTGGGTGATGACACGTCTGCAAGAAAACATGGCAAATCGGAGAGCACTGAGGACCCTCCCAGTCATCCCACTCCTCCTCCTCCTCCTCCTCCTCCTCCTCCTCTAGTCCACAAATCCCACTCCCTTCTAGCATTGATGATGTTCCCTAGTTGGGCCATGAAACGTCCCCACAGACCTTCCCACAATTCAACCCCAAGCTACAAATATTCACTTCTGTTGCTACAACTGGCAAGTGCCATTCCATTCGACGATGCCAGGCTGGGGAAGTCATCCAACGTGACTTTGGCTGCCAGCGGCCTTGGTGTGATGACCCGGGGCCTGACACAAAGGCAACACAGCCAGAGAACCGATGTGAGTCCCTTTATTCTCAACAACTGTGCCCCCAATTTCCCTTTCGACTCTCCGGCCTGGAGAGAGAGCTCTCCCACCAACCTGTAATAATCTTTGGCTGGCAATACTTCAGCCCCAAATGTTGTAAGCAGAAAACTTCCAACTAAAAATCTAAGAAGGCAAGACCAGCAGGCAAGCAAAATAAGGAATTCCACAAGTATAGTAGCGCGACAATAAATTGAACCCGTTGGGAGGATGCCAGGATTCAAAGAAACACCAGACAAACTCAGCGTTTGTCCCCGACAACCGTCCCTCCCATTTGCCTCTCCTTTTAAACTCCATCAGCAGCTGTGCCTTGTAAAGAGGATCTGGTCCCTTTCTTCCCTCGTAAGCCACGTTGCTCCCTTCTCCGTTCCTCCCTGCGCTGCCTGGGATGAGAAGCGGGTGGGCCTTGGTCTTCATCTGAACCCCCTCTCCCTTGTTCTACCTCTCCCCTGCTCTGCCCAGCCAGGCTTTGCCCTTCCCCAGTTTCTTCCACAGCCAACGGATCCCCTCTCTCACTCTCTGTCAGCCGTTCCTCTTCCCCTTCGGATTCAGACTCCGACAGGGGAATGACACTTGGCTTGAGCTCCACAAGACCGAAAGCGACAAGGATTTCCAAACCAGCACAGCGCTTTTAATCGCAGACCTTCTCATGAATAGGTAGGTACACCTGGCAGCTCCCTGCAAAGGCCCAGAGTCTGGGTGGAAAGGTAATTATCCAGCCCTATGGGAACCCCTGCACCCCATCTGGGAAACGAAAAGGCTCCAGTAGTTAGCACCCTCCAGAAATCTACCGCGACAGGAGACCTCCGAGTTTAAAACACGCAGCGCTATTTCCACGAGAATAAAATCGGAGGCATTTACGAGCCCTGTGGATCGCACCGTCGTTAAAAACAAACGACCCGTTTAAGCGGCTCTCGTAAGATAAAAAAGAACGTTATTGTGTATTTATTGTTCCGTCTACCGCAGCGGAGAGGCTGCGATGGAGGAGCGATCGTTTACTAGAATTGCTGGGAAATTGCGGCTCGGGCCTCCATCTTATTACTTCCCTTTGTGATGTGCGGGAGAATATCCCCTCCAAGGGCAAAAATGTGTCTCCCTAGCGTTGTTGTATTTGCAATGGTTGAGGGCTCACTTTATTCTTTGGTTGTCTGGATTTTTACTAGACATTTACGAGACATTTCTGCATTTAAGGAAAACCGACGGGCTTCCTATCTGTTCCCGAGCCCAGTTTAAGAATCCAAGAACTACGCTTGAAAAGGACTACATTTTGGGAGTGCTGAGTTGGGGGGGGGGGGAAATGTTTAACTATGGTTTGCCACATAGCGGTTTAAGGTACCAAGCAAGAAACCAGGAGGGTGGGAGTTCTAGACCAACCATAGGCAAGGGTGACTTTGGGCCAATCACCAGGAAACTGTAAGTTCTAGTCCTGCCTTAGGCATGAAAGCCAGCTGGGTGACTTTGGGCCAATCACCAGGAGACGGGGAATTCTAGTTCCACCTTAAGAACAAAAACTGGCTGGGTGACTTTAATAATAATAATAATAATAATAATAATAATAATAATAATAATAATAATAATAATAATAATAATAATAATATTTTAATTTGTATACCGCCCTTCTCCCGAAGGACTCAGGGCGGTGAACAACCAAATAAAATACAAACACAAACACATACAATATTAAGAATAACCCTTAAAAAACTTTGGGCCAATCACCAGGAGACGGGGAATTCTAGTCCTGCTTTAGGAACGAAAACTGGCTGGGTGACTTTGGGCCAATCACTGGGAGACTATAAGTTCTAGTCCCACCTTGGGAATTTAAACTGGCTGGGTGACTTTGGGCCAACCACCAGGTGTCGGTGAGTTCTAGTCTCGCCTTAGGAACGAAAACTGGCTGGGTGACTTTGGGCCAATCACCAGGAGACGTCGCGTTCTAGTCAAGTTCTAGTTGACTTCAGAAGACGGTTCCCCCTCCTACTCCAAAGTTACCCACTGGAAACACCAACAAGAAATACAGCGCGTAGAATAGTCCAGGGGACACAATGTGGACAGAGAGACGTTCCCTGAGGGTGGGCTCCCTTACGAGTCCAGACGCTTGGAAGAATAAACCTTTGGTCCCGGTGACCGACTCACAATGGATCCTGCAACATTTTGTAAGTAGTCCTCGCCTACCTGTACGCACCTTGTAACATCCACTTGCCAACTGGGGGGAAAGTAAACCCTGCACACGATACACCTCGGTTACAGGATTTGGGTTTGGCTAGTCCAGAGAAAAGAAGGACTTAGGGGGAGATGATAGCAGTCTTCCAGTATTTGAGGGGCTGCCACAAAGTAGAGGAAGGGGTCAACTTATTTTCCAAATGCACCTGAAGGCAGGACAAGAAGCAACGGATGGAAACTCATCAAGGAGAGAAGCAATTAGAATTAAGGAGAAACTTCCTAACAGTGAAGACAATTAACCAGTGGAACAGCTTGCCACCAGAAGTTGTGGGTGCTTCATCACTGGAGGTTTTCAAGAGGAGACTGGACAGCCAACTGTCAGAAATGGTGTAGGGTCTCCTGCTTGAGCAGGGGGCTGGACTAGAAGTCCTCCAAGGTGCCTCCCAGCTCTGCTGATTCTGATCCAATAGCATCCATCTCCGGTCCTTAAATGAAACCACTCCTGGGGCCTGATTTAGAGGCTAACATCCCATGACAATTCCATACTTTTATTCCACGATCTGTTTTACACTACATTCTCCCAATTAAGATCAAAGGCATCAATCTAATTTGAGATTCTGGAAAGTCCCTCTCAACGTTCCCGTTTTTTGGGGCCATTATTTTGTCTGTCCTGGGGCTCCGCTTGGTGATGTTCCCCAAATGTGACACGTAATAACGCGATAGGAATTCTCCGCCGCAGAGCCGAGCCCGGTGCCCTGGGGGTATTCCCCTGGAGCTGAAATAATTAGGTTTATTAGAACATACAAAATGGAATTATCGCTCTTAAAAAACGGTTTAATGGAGTGCGGGGGGATTACGAAGAGGCGTCTGAAGGGGGCTCTTTAAATGCTCCGGGGGTCTTTGCAAGAATCGGAAAGGGAAGCGAGGGGAACTGAACAAGGGGGGAGAGAGACCACCCACCCACAACCATCCAAAAACCCCAGAGCAATTCAATTCTGGCAGCTTGCAGATGCGTGGACTTCAACTCCCAAAATACCCAGCTTGCAGAGGCATGGAGTCGAAATCCACACATCTGCAAGCTGCCAGAATTGGGGGAAAAAACACTGCCCTGGATGAGCTGCCATTACAGGTAGTCCTTGACTTACAGCAGTTCATTTGGTGACCGTTCAAAGTTCCAACATGACTTACGACCATTTTTCACGCTTACGACCACTGCGGCAATTCGGGGGTACATTTGTGGTCGTAAGTCGAGGAACACCCGTATGGACTTCCCCTTCTAAGCAAGATTACAAGGAAAGGATAGAAGGTACAGAAATGCTGAAAACTGATTTTCAGTCTCAAAAAAGCCTCAAAAAAAACGGACGAGGGCATTTTATGCAGCCTGGGGCCTTTTGTAAAAACAATGTCGAGACTCTGGAAAGAATGCAGAGAAGAGCAACCAAGATGATTAGGGGACTGGAGGCTAAAACATATGAAGAATGGTTGCTGGACTTGGGTAGGTCTGGTTTAATAAAAAGAAGGACTAGGGAGGACATGATAGCAGTCCCTCTCTCTCTCTCACATCTATCTATCTCTCTATCTCTCTATCTTCTATCTATCTATCTATCTTATCTATATCTATCCTACCTATCTATCCTACCTATCTATCTCTATCTACCCATCCATACATCCATATCTATTATATCTACATATCCATCCATTTATATATATGCATATATATATATCCATTTGAGGGGCTGCCCCAAAGAAGAGGGAGTCAAGCTATTCTCCAAACCACCTGAGGGCAGGAGAAGAATCAATGGGTGGAAACTAATCAAGGACAGAAACAAACTAGAACTAAGGAGAAATTTGCTGACAATGAGAACAATTCATCAGTGGAACAACTTGCCTCCAGAAGTTGTGGGTGCTTCATCACTGGAGATTTTTAAGAAGAGATTGGACAAACATTTGTCTGAAGTGGTGTAGAGTTTCCTGCCTAAGCAGGGGGCTGGACTAGAAGACCTCCAAGGTCCCTTCCAATTATTCCTACTCCTATACTCAATTCTTCTATTCTATTCTATTCTGTTCTGTTCTGTTCTATTCTCCATGTTCCATTCTATTTTATTCCAACTGGATATTAAAAATGAAAGGCCTTTTTTCTATCTATCTATCTATCTATCTATCTATCTATCTATCTATCTATCTATCTATCTATCTATCTATCTACTCATCCATATATATACAGTATATATGTGTGTGTATATGTATGTATGTATGAATCCATTTGAGGGGCTGCCACCGAGAAGAGTGGGTTGACCTGTTTCCCAAAGCACCCGCAGGCCAGGCAAGGAATAATGGATGGAAACTGATGAAGGGAGAGGTTGAACCAAGAAATAAGGAGAAATTTTCTGACAGAGCAATCAACCCATGGAACAGAAGTTGCCTTCAGAAGCTTCATCACTGGAAGCCTTCAAGAAGAGACTGGATTGCCACCTGTCAGAAATAGTGTAGGGTCTCCTGCTTGGGTGGGTGGGTGGGTTGGACTAGATGACCTACAAGGTCCCTTCCAACTCTGTTATTCTGTAATCTGTAATTTATTCTGTAATCCATCCATCCATATCGATATATACATATACATCCATCTATATCTATCCATCCATCCATCCATATCCATATTTATACCTATATCTATATATACATATACATCCATCTATGTGTATATCTATCCATCCATCCATATCTATATCTATCTGTCCATCCATCCATATCTATACCTATATCTATATATATACATATACATCCATCCATGTGCATATCTATCCATCCATCCATATCTATACCTATATCTATATATATCTATCTACATATACATCCATCCATATCTATATCTATATACATCCATCTATATTTATCTATCCATCCATCCATATCCATATCATACCTATATCTATATATACATATACATCCATCCATATGTATATTTATCTATCCATCCATCCATCGTATCTATATCTATCCATCGTATCTATATCTATCCATATCTATATAGACTTCGTCAACTTCCGGACCTCCGAACCTTTCGGCGCGAGCTTAAAACTCATCTATTCATCTGCGCAGGACTGGTCTAGATTTTAGATTTTAAATTTAAATTGGTTTTAATGGGTTTTATTATGTATACTGTTATTTTTAATTATTTGGCTATTTGGAATAAGTTTTTTAATGGATGTTTTATTTTGTATCTATATGTATTTTTATCTGCCTGTAAACCGCCCTGAGTCCCTAGGGAGATAGGGCGGTATATAAATACGAATAAATAAATAAATAAATAAATAAATATACCTATATCTATATATACATATACATCCATCCATATCTATATCTATATACATATACATCCATCTATATCTATCCATCCATCCATATCTATACCTATACCTATATCTATATATACATATACATCCATCCATATCTATATCTATCCATCCATCCATCCATATACATATCTATACCTATATCTCTATATACATATACATCCATCTATATCTATCTATCCATCCATCCATCCATCCATATCTATACCTATATCTATATATACATATACATCCATCCGTATCTATATCTATCCATCCATCCATCCATATCTATACCTATATCTCTATATACATATACATCCATCCATATCTATATCTATATACATATACATCCATCTATAGCTATCCATCCATCCATATCTATACCTATACCTATATCTATATATACATATACATATACATCCATCCATATCTATATCTATCCATCCATCCATCCATATACATATCTATACCTATATCTCTATATACATATACATCCATCTATATCTATCTATCCATCCATCCATCCATCCATCCATATCTATACCTATATCTATATATACATCCATCCGTATCTATATCTATCCATCCATCCATCCATATCTATACCTATATCTCTATATACATATACATCCATCCATATCTATATCTATATACATATACATCCATCTATTATACCTATATATACATATACATCCATCCGTATCTATATCTATCTATCCATCCATCCATCCATCCATATCTATATCTATATCTATATATACATATACATCCATCCGTATCTATATCTATCCATCCATCCATCCACATCTATACCTATATCTATATATACATATACATCCATCCACATCTATATTTATATACATATCCATCCATCTATATCTATCTACCATCCATCCGTCCATTTATCTGCCACCCATGTCCCTTCACGGGCAGCTCCAGCCAGCTCACCACGTTAACACCACCAAAACCTTAAAAACAAACGTTAATGAAAGGGAAAGGAGGCATTTTAGTGGCAGAAGGCTTCCGAGCTGGGGAAACGGACCCCCATCTCTAATCCCCACTCCCCTCCTTTAATCAGCAGCCAACTTCACAATTCCACCAGACCCCCTGCCCGGGGTGTGGTGGCCGGTGGAGACAAGCAATCCCAAGCAGCCGGCAGCTCTCCCTCCTCAAAGCTGCCTTAAAACTCCTCCATCCGGTTGTTGTTTTTTTTCTCCATCAGAATTTCTGAGGAAGGGGGTGAAGGACACCCGCAGCCCCCACCTCCGAGGATCATATTCTGCTTAAGGCACAGAATGGATGCGAATTGCCTTCCCTCTTCTTTCCTTCACACAACCTGCCTTTGTCTGAAGGGAGAGAAGGGAAGAGAAGGAGAAGGAGAAGAAGGAGAAGAAGGAGAAGAAGGAGGAGAAGGAGGAGAAGAAGGAGAAGGAGAAAAAAAAATCAAACCTCAACCTGCTTATTTTCCCCTGATTTGACACTTCGACTAAATTCCTTCTGGGCGAAATTCAATCAACAGGATATATGAGCTGTAACCCGAAGGCTTATCGCCAAAAGACACGGGAGGGCAGAGCGAACAGCTAATAGAAAAAAGAAAGAAAGAAAGAAAAAACAGAGATGGGTGGGGGGGGAAACACACACCTTTTGCCAATGAATTGTGCATTTCCGGACTCCTCTGTTTACGCAGATGAATGGATGCAGGACCATTAATCCAGGCGGGACAATGATAAGCTTAATTACCCTTATTATTGCAATCCCAATAAACCAACTCTTAAAAAGCAATCCTGTTTTAAAGGCAATTGGGAAGGGGGGCAGTATTTTGCAGGAAGGGTGTTTTTTCTCTGCACCGTTTCGCTCGCGACAGAAAAATTAATGTCGCTGAATATTTTATCGGGCTCGGGTTAGATCTGCTCTCCCACCGTGGCTGCTTACGGCATCCACAATCACCCACAGCCAGTCAGGTTTTTTTTAAAAAAATAAAATAAATCTTGCATTCCAGCAAATGGAGGAAGCCCCATTACGCCGATCTGCGGCCTGCGACCCACCCGCTCACCCACCCCCTAAAACCTGCAGAGCCCCCAAACCGTTTCTGCTCTCCCGACTCAAAAAGCGCCGGATTAAAAACGTTTTCGAGAACGCGTCCTGCGTTTTGCATCCGTGGAATTTATTGATTTATTTAGCATCACGGCATATCATACACGAGCTTGCAATATATATCGATGTTTCACCTGGACTGGGGGGGGGGGAGAAAAACCCAGCATAAAATATGAATCTTTAAGATTTCTATCGACTGTTTCCCGATGACTATCATTAAGTGTGGTACCTTACGACTCTTGACGAACGTATCTTTTCTTTTATGTACACCGAGAACGTATGCACCGCAGACAAATTCCTTGTCTGTCCAATCACACTTGGCTAATAAAAAAAATCTAATTCTAATTCTATTCTATTCATGTTTAAGGACATGTATTCAGAAGCCAATGTCTAACCACTGAAGCACAGCATCGCCGATATGAAGATAATAACAATAATAATAACAATCAGATATTGGCCCTCATCTTACAGCCCATCTAACCGCGTTTTCTGCCAGCTATATACAACATCCAATTTGGCTTATGTATCACACCGTGCGGCAAAACCGAAGCGTCATTCTAAATTCCTTTAAAAGCTAATCCTTTTGTATGCCAATTCTCACAGACGGTGTCTTTTGGCCATTGCAAATTCCACAGAGCAGATTTTTGGGGTGGGTGGGTGTAAATTTAACCCTCCTGGCCCTAAGGGGCAAGTTTGCACCTACCTCCGCAGCTCTTGCCAGATGGGGGTCCGTCTGTCCGTGCCCCCTCCATGATGGGTGTGTAATACCCACAGGCCCACTGCCTCCGAACCCAAACTATACGCATATTTGTCCATAACTTCTGAGCGGGTAGCGATAAAGTTCCCCCACCATATTCTGAATTCAACTCTTATTTATTTCCTCTATAAATCGAGCTGGCATAGCGTCATTTTTGCCCCCTCCCATAATATCCCGTATTTCTGCCACCTCATTGGTGCCCCTCTCTTGCAAACCCTCTCTTGATCCACCATAATAAAAGCTCCAAATGAACCGGGTACACAAACACACACAAACACACACCTCTCTTTCAACAAGGATGCTGTTAAGTTTTGAGCATGTCATGGTGCTGTTGTGAGCATTTTTTTTCACACACACTCGCTGGTCTGATTTTAGCAGCCACGCATAGCCCTTAGATTAATTAATAACAGGGTCTTTTGAATGCTGGGCAGATCAAGGTTTCTTTCTGTGCCCCCCCCCAATACCAGTTTCCATGCTCCCCACACACACACACAGCGGCCCAGAACCAAGAATTCCTTGCAAAGGAGCCCAGGCTGGGCACTGGTTTTTTTTTTTGCAAAAATGGCTCCTGGCTCCAGACCACCTCTTCTTTCTTTGCCATTGGAGCCCCCCCCACCACAATCCCCAAATGCTGCTCCCCATGGGCCCCTCCCCCACCCCAAGACTTCTCCCCAGGGAAAAAGCCCTGCAGTTTCCAAAAAGGGGCGATGCGCATCACAGGCAGCATTGATTGCATTCGTGCCACCACCACTTTGCACCACAGGTTAAAAATACGTGGTGGTGCGTGCGTGCATGTGCGGGTCTCCCGCACCTCTCAGCCGCGTGCACGCGCGTGCATGCCCTTGCGCGCGCACCTCTCTCAGACCAGCGGCAGCCTGCGTGTGCACGCGCATGCATTTTCTTACGTGTCTCCCGTGCACCTCTCGGGCCGTTGCATCGCACACGTGCGTGCGTGTGTTGTGGTGCTTGCGTGTGTGTGTGTTGCAGCTATTCAGACGGCAGCCCCGTCCCCTGCGGGCTGCAAAACAGGATTGTGGGAATGCACCCCGGGGAAAGAGAGGGGCGGGGGGGGGAGTCGAGGCAGCTTTGCACGGGCATCGGCTTGCAAAGATCTTCCGACGTGTGGTTGCCAATCCCTCCCTCCCCACCCCAGTCGGGCTTCCCGTGCATTGCACAAAACACCCCACCCGCGAGGCAGGTCAAAAGGCGGCGCCCCCTCAAGGTCAAGGAGGGAAAGGAGGGAGGGGGGTTCTCCTGCAAACCCCGGGTCGGCCCCGCCGGTTCCCAAGACGAGGGGCTCGACCCGGGTCGGCTGCTCTCTCTCTCTCTCCCCACCCCCGTTCACACGAGCAGGCGCTGACTCGCGTGTTTGGGACCCGTGCAATGAAAAGGGGGGGTCCACAGACCCTTATTGCACCACCCCCGACCCCCTCCCCGCACCCCCCCTTGCAACCCCCTCCCCCGCGGAGTTTCCTCCCCCCCCGCCCCTCCCCACCTGCGGGGCTGGGCGCCGTCTCGGTCTGCGTCCGGCCGGCCGGTCCTCGGCTCCAGCCTCCCCTCCCGGGAGCGGCGGGGGGCGGCGAGCGAGCAAGGCCGCGGAGGTGCGAAGGGGAGAAGCGCCGCCGCCCGACTGAAGGGGAAAGACGGGCACCGCCAGCAGCTGCTGCTGCCGCCGCTGGGCGAACCGTTACAGCAGGCCCCGGCAGAACTACCACTCCCGGCAGCCCGCGCGGCGCCGGAAGGGGGCGGCGGCAGGGGAAGACCCGGCCGCGAGGCATGCCGGGAACGGTAGGCGCCCAAGTGGCTCTTCCCCTCCCCCGTATAGGCTCGTAGGCAGGAAGTCCGCGCGGGGCTTGCTGGGGGTTGTAGTGCGCCAAGTCAATCCAGGCTCTCCGAGCGGTTCCCGGGGTAGCGGCTCGCGGGTCGGGGCTCTTCGCGGCTTGTGGGCGTGCAGCCGGCTCAGGGCAGGGGGTGTGCAGGCAGGGGGGGCGGGGAGGAACCCCGAAAGGATTTTGGGTTTTTTTCCCCACTTTTTTTTAGGTATCCGGGTTCCGAGACACGTGTGGATGCGACTCCCGCTCTCCCCAGCTAGCCAAGGTTAGTTTTAGCCCCGGTTGTGTGCGGAATTTAGCCAAAGCAAGTAATGCGGCTCGTGGGAATATATAGAAAATTGGGATGAGTATATAAGAGAATAACAAGAGTTGGAAGGGACCTTGGAGGTCATCTAGTCCAACCCGCCATCTACCCAAGCCTACACCATTTCTGACAGCTGGAAGTCCAGGCTCTCCTTGAAAACTTCCAGGGATGAAGCTCCCGCAACTTCTGAAAGCAAGTCGTTCCATTCAATATAGAATCACAGAGTTGGGAGGGACCTTGGGTGTCATCTAGTCCAGCCCCAAGCCCTAGCAGGAGACCCTACATCATTTCAGACAGCTGGCAGTCCAGGCTCTTCTTGAAAGCTTCCAGGGATGAAGCCTCCACAACTTCCAAAGGCAAGTTCATTCCATTGAATATAGAATAACAGAGTTGGAAGGGACCTTGGAGGTCATCTAGCCCAACCCCCCCCATCCTAGCAGGAGACCTTACATCATTTCAGACAGCTGGCAGTCCAGGCTCTTCTTGAAAGCTTCCAGGCATGGAGACATAGCCAAGATGGACCCAATTCTATCCCCACCCCGCCTTTGCCTTCCTCGATAGACTGAGCATCATCATCTTCCGAGTTGGCTGGGGATGATGGGAACGGCAGCCCAAACCTCCCCGCGAGCCCGCCTTATTTCTCCACCAGCGAAGATCCGCTTAACCGCTTGGTCCTTGTATTCTCACGATGTTTCTTGCGTGTAAGCGCGCAAGAAAGCGGCGGGGAGGACATCCCTGCCGGCTGCGGACGGTGGGGCCGGAGGGTACGTTGCAAGAGGGATGCATGCCTTCCTCCCGACCGGCTTGTTTCTCGACGGCCGCCCCGACACGTGTATCCAGAGGGCCCTTTCGCACGTGCACAGAGCTCTTGCAGAGAGGGTTAGCACCGATCGCTTTTTTTTTTGCGCACGTCTGAAAGGGCTCTTTGCATACACGTGTTCAACACCCTGCAAAAAACCCAAAAAAAAAGCCACGGAATAAGAGCATTTTTCCTCCCGAGAGCGGTGTGGAAGCGAACGAGGGCACCTTTACTGCTTTGAACTACAACTCCCATCGTCCACCGCTGCCCGCTCCAAGGCAAAGCCTGCTGGGAGATGTAGTCGGGAGAGCAAAGCCTGCTGGGAGATGTAGTCGGGAGCCTCTCTGGCTTCGGCAAACTCCGAGCAGCATTTTAACCTAAGCTTGAGGTGCATCCATTCGGCTCTTGAGTGGCGGGTCCTTCCTTGGTGGTTGCTTTCTTGCAGACGTCTCGTTAACCAAGCTAGGTAACATCATCAGTGCTGCAGGATCATCAGTAGCACTGATGGTGTTTATCTAGTTGGGTAATAAAAGGTTTGCAAGAAAACAACCCAAGCTCAGGAAGCACCAAGGAGCCCACAGTTCTCTTCCCCTCTTCTGCAAACCCCACTCCTTTCTAGAACTGATGCTATTACCTAGTTGGGTAATGAAAAATCTGCAAGAAAATCACCGAGCTCAGAAAAGCACCAAGGAACCTTCATTTCAACCCTGAGCTACAAATATTCTCCTTTACTGGGCTCTTGAGTGTGTCTTGTGAACCTGGAATGAACTGTGCGTATACATGGCTTCTAAACACGGGTGCAAAAGGAAACGTTCCATGTTTTAGCCGTGAAAATTCAGCCATTTTTATCTGACAATTAGCGAATCCAGAGAAAAACCAGGATTACAGTCGTCTTACCTCCAGACGTTGTGGGTGTTCCGTCACTGAAGGTTTTTAAGAAGAGATTGTCTGGAATGGAATGTGGGTCTCCTGCTTGGGCAGGGGGTTGGACTAGATGACCTCCGATGCCCCTTCCCACTCTTGTTATTTGGTATCTTGGATCCAAGTCGAGTTATATCTGAGCTGCAAAAAGGTGGAGAATTTTGCCTCTGCCACCAGCTCAGATTGAGTGTTTTTTTTAAAAAAATACGTTTTTAAGATATATTCAGATATGATGATATTTTAAAATATATAAAATGATTTGTGCTATAGCAGAGAGCAAACATCTGCCTGATGTTGCCCAAACTTACCAGTCAACCAGAACTGAGCTTCATTTTTATTTTTTTATTTCTTAAATTTATATGCAGCTCTTTTTACTTTTCAGTAACTCTGGCTGGCTTCCTCAGTACAGGTAGCCCTGGACTTACAACAGTTAGTTTAGTGACCGTTCAAAGTTACAACAGCCCTGAAAAAATGACTTATGACCAGTTTTCACATTTACGATCATTACAGCATCCCTAAGGTCACGTGATCATAATTCACAGGCTTCTCACTCACATATATGACCGTTGCAGTGTCCGGTGATCATATGATCCCATTTTGTGATCGACTGACCAACAAAGTCAATGCGGAGGCCAAATTCACTTAACAATTGGGATACTCACTTCACAATGGCAGTGATTCTATTTAACAGCTGTGGCGAGAAAAGTCCTAAAATGGAGCAGAGCTCACTTAACAACTTAGCAATGGAAATTTTGGGCTCAATTGTGGTCATAAGTCGAGGAGGACCTGTGTATGGATGGGAGACCACTAAGAAATCCTGTGGATATCAAGCCATCAGACTGGGATAGTAACAACCCAAGAAAAGACAAAATAATTTCTACCTGGTTGGCAAAAACATTGCATATATTTATTTTTCAAGAACAGAATTCGGCTTGGCTGAAATTTTACCTTTAGTTTATTTTCCTGCAGAGTCATTTTGATTCTCCCTGTGGGCTCTAAAACCGCACACAGTGATGTAGGAATTTATAAACAGTGCACAACTTTCAGTACATAAAAAAAGGCGAAAGCATGTGCGGGAATCAATTATGTATAGCATTTTTTCTTCTGGAGCTTAATTCCTGTGCCAACTTCTCAATCAGCTTCAGAAAATGGGTTCAAATTGGTCAAAACAGCCACCATAGATTTGAAAAGGCCAAATAATTTTAATGCTCGTAACCCCCATACCCTAATGGGGGTTATGATGTCAGTAGAATATCTACTTCTTTATTTCCAGTATTCCCTAGTTATTTAAATAACGGAATGCCAAATATCTCATATAAATCTCACTGTATAGAAATAACCTAATGTAACAAGAGTTATACACAAAAACGAAAACAAGAATACCAGGTGGACTTCAACTTACAATTGTTCATTTAGTGACGGCTCGAAGTTACAATGTCACTAAAAAAGTGACTTATGACCCATTTTGCAAAATGACGACGGCTTCAGCATTCCTGTGATCACATGATCAAAATTCAGGCACTTGGCAACTGGCGTGTATTCGTGACAGTTGCAGTGTCGTGGGGTCACGTGATTCGCTTTTGTGACCATCTGTTCTGTCCCCCTCGCCTCCGTCCAAGCGATGGCTTAATTAGCCGGCACTATCAGCTCTGGCAGCAAACTAGCCAGCGTCTGCCAAGTGTCTCTGTTATCTCCCTTGATGCTGATGAGTCAACAAACAGTACTTCAGCTCTAGTCAAGCAGTTGATTTGCCTGCTACCAAAAGGCACAGCAGTCCTTGCTGCTTTTATATCCTGTGGGGTGTGGCTCCATGACTCAGCACTTCCTAGGCCTGCCCCACCCGTTTCTGTTGTTCCCGCCTCTCCTGCCTACGAAACCTAGGGTCCAACCAGACCTGATTGCCATCAGCTGGGTCTGGAGGCGTGGCCTGCGGGACGGGAAAGAGTCAGGGGACGGAGGCCTCGTTATCTCCTCCACCTGGCCTGCCTCTGGCTCCTGGAGCTGAGCCAGGGAAGCCGGTGCTCCCGAGGTAAGTCCTGACGGCCCTTCCCCCTCACTTTCCAAGTCACTTTCTGGCAGGGGGCCTGGCTCGGGGGGCGCAGACACAACATCGTCCGATAAGCAACGTCAATGGGGAAGCCCGATTTACTTAACACCTGTGTTACTTATTTAACAACGGCAGTGATTCACCTAACAACCGCGGCAAGAAAGGTTGTAAAACAGAGTCCCCCAAGGCTGTGTGCTCTCCCCACTTCTCTTCTCTCTGTATACCAATGACTGCATCTCCAATGATCCATCTGTTAAGCTACTGAAGTTCGCAGATGACACAACAGTGATTGGTCTCATTCGAGACAATGACGAATCCACATATAGACGAGAGGTCGAACGACTAGCCTTGTGGTGCAACCAAAACAATCTGGAACTGAACACACTCAAAACCGTAGAAATGGTGGTAGACTTTAGGAGAAACCCTTCCATACTTCCACCTCTCACAATACTTGACAACACAGTATCAACAGTAGAAACCTTCAAATTTCTAGGTTCTATCATATCGCAAGATCTCAAATGGACAGCTAACATCAAAAACATCATTAAAAAAGGACAACAAAGAATGTTCTTTCTGCGCCAACTCAGTAAGCTCAAACTGCCCAAGGAGCTGCTGATTCAGTTCTACAGAGGAATTATTGAGTCTGTCATTTGCACCTCTATAACTGTCTGGTTCGGTTCTGCAACCCAACAAGAAAGACACAGACTTCAGAGGATAATTAGAACTGCAGAAAAAATAATTGCTACCAACCTGCCTTCCATTGAGGACCTGTATACTGCATGAATCAAGAAGAGGGCCGTGAAAATATTTGCAGATCCCTCGCATCCTGGACATAAACTGTTTCAACTCCTACCCTCAAAACGACGCTATAGAGCACTGCACACCAGAACAACTAGACACAAGAACAGTTTTTCCCCGAAGGCCATCACTCTGCTAAACAAATAATTCCCTCAACACTGTCAGACTATTTACTGAATCTGCACTACTATTAATCGTCTCATAGTTTCCATCACCAATCTCCTTCCACTTATGACTGTATGAATATAACTTGTTGCTGGCAATCCTTATGATTTATATTGATATATTGACCATCAATTGTGTTGTAAATGTTGTACTTTGATGAACGTATCTTTTCTTTTATGTACACTGAGAGCATATGCACCAAGACAAATTCCTTGTGTGTCTAATCACACTTGGCCAATAAAAAAATTCTATTCAAATTCACTTAAGAACTGTCTTGCTTAGCAGCAGAAATGCTGGGCACTATTGAAAGCAGCTGTGTCTCATTTATGAATTTATTGATTAAGAAAATATGTATAGCTGCCCGACTCGCTCACTGTGACTCTGGGCAGCTTACAGAATTTAAACCCCACAAAGCACAAAACACAATACCTCCTCACCCCACCCCAGCAACCGCAGTCAAACTAGCCTCTTGATAGGCTCCATATCCCCTTCCTCCCCACGCTGATGTGTCAAGTAGACGTCCTGCAAATCACCTAGCCCCAGGTGAAGGTAACAACTAGCACCTTGAATTGGACCTGGAAGCAAATCTGCAGCCAATGCAGCTCCCGCAAGAAAGGTGACCCATGTGCAAATCTAGCCTTACACAAAACCCTGCAGGTCTTTGCTTTCCAAACCAATTAAAAAATCTGGATAGTTTTCAAGGGCAACCCCATGTAGAGAGCTTTGCAGTAGTCAAGACTGGGGGCAACTATGACTTTTATTGGAAAGCTCCTAGCCAAGGCCTGGCTGCTTTGAACAGCTTGAAGACAGGTGTGTTTGGGTTCCCATCTGTTATAAACTATTTTTTTCCCCCTAAGTTCCAAATCACGCACCACACAAATCTACATGCATTGATAATTATCTTGAAAACTTAGGCCCTAAAACATATTTGGCAGCTAAATCCCAACAAAAATCAGAGTATCCCAAAAATAGAAATACTTGAAATTGAAAACTGAGTTCTTCGCAAGCATAACTACCAATGTGCAGAGCCTTGTTGTTGTGTTTGTTAGACTGAAAAGTTATTGTCACAGTGTCTATGGACAGGGGTCTCCAACCTTGGTCCCTTTAAGACTTGTGGACTTCAACTCCCAGAGTCCCTCAGCCAGCAAAGCTGGCTGAGGAACTCTGGGAGTTGAAGTCCACAAGTCATAAAGGGACCAAGGTTGGAGACCCCTGTCTATGGAGGTTCTTCGTCATCCAGGTCATGGTTGTCCCAAAAGTGCTTTTTTCAAGCAGCGCCTGGACTTTCTGGTTTTTCTTTGAAGACGTTTTCGCTTCTCATCCAAGGAATTTCTTCAGCTTCTTCACCCTGTCAGTTTTCAACTCAAGATTGTGAAGTGAACTGCCTTGCAGAATTCACATCTTATTTACGTTTTATTAAGGTAAAACGGCCCCAGACAAGAGTTCACAACGCCTTGTTAGCTGAATTAAAACAGGGTTGGATCATTTGTGGTTCGTTGTGTGGAAAACCCAGCTCATGACTTAATACTCAGCGTAAACCAGCCCATGATAGAAAAACTACCATGCATGTGGTCTGTTACACCGCAGCACGTTCTGCGAAGTTAAGCTAATTTTTGGATATTGCAGCGTTTCTCAACCTTGGCAAATTTAAGATGCGTGGGCCTTTCACTTTTCCTTGAAGGAGCTTCTTCCATTCTGACTTGTTCGATGAGATGCGAGATGTTTTTTAAGGAGGAAAAAAAAAACCAAGAAAGTCCAAGTGCCTTTTGGAAAAGCGCCATTGGGACAACCATAAACCTGGAAGATTTGAAAATCTCCATAGACCGGGGTCTCCAATCTTGGCAACTTTAAGACTTGTGGGACTTCAGCTTTGCTGGCTGAGGAATTCTGGGAGTTGAAGTCCCACAAGTCTTAAAAGTTGCCAAGGTTGGAAACCCCCGCCATAGATAGGTATCCAGTCTCCTGCTCAAGCAGGGAGTTGGACTAGAAAACCTCTAAGATCCCTTTTACCCCTGTTGTCCCGAAGGTGCCTTTTTTCAAGAGGCAACTGGACTTTCTGGTGTTTTTTTTTTCTTTGAAGAGGTTTCATCCAGGAAGCTTCTTCAGCTCTGACTGGATATAGTGGGGGAAGGGAAGGATTTATACCCTTTGCAGACAGCTGGATATTTGCATTCTTTCAGGGTTGGGTTAGGGTTGAAGAAGCTTCTCGGATGAGAAGCGAAACGTCTTCAAAGGAAAACCAGAAAGTCCAGTTGACTCTTGGAGAGAGGAAAAAAAGCACCTTTGGGAATCCTGGACGGAGAATCTCCATGGTTTTTTAACCTTGTTATTAGGATAAGCGCAACCAGAGCATCGAATCGCGCTGCCCTCTTTTCCTAGCCGGCTGCGAGACTCATCCTCCTCCTCAGGCTGCGGATGATGGGTCAGAGCACGTGCCAAGAGCGCACGGTCGGTGCTGGCCATCTCCGGCTCTCCCATCCTGGCGAGGGCGCGCTCCGTCCAGGCTAGCCCAGCGCAGCGCAGGGTCCGCCGCCTGCTTGGCTCGCTCGCGGACGCCTCCTCCGGCCCGTGGAGCCCAGCCCAGCCCCGTCGCCCCTGCCTTGCCCTGCCCTGCCCATCGCTCCCGGCAGGCCGCGTCAAACGCCAGCTGGCGGGCGCGGAGGGAAGGGGAGGCAGCTCTGCCGGCGCTCGCAGGTCCATCGCGGGCCTCCCGGGGAAGGAGGAGGCGGTGGGGGCAGCCGAGGAAGAGGAGGCGGCAGCCCGCCCTGGGGCTCCCGAATCCAGGTAAGCTCAGGAGGCTCCAGGAGAGCCACCGCGCACGGCGTCCCCCGCCTGCCCTTCTCCCGCCCTGCGCCTTTACGCATCATCTCTGCCCAGCCTCAGCCGGTGGCCAGCGGGTGGTTGTCTGAATGGGGACGGGAGGCGGGGGAGATTAGCCGGTCGCGGAGCCCAAAGCAGCCCTTGGTGAGTCCCGAAAAAGCGGGGAAGAGTCTCCCTTGGCCGCCTTTGGAGAGCGCCCGGGGCCCCCTTCCAAGCACCTGTCCCTCTGCTTGCCTTCCTCCCTTGGATGGTAACCCCTGGGCACCGGAGGTTGGTGCACCCCTTATGCACCCCTCGTCCCCCTAATATTTGCCCTGCACCCCTTGTGCCCCCAACCCAGCAAATGTCCTGCCCTGCATTTTCACCTCTGATCTGGACTTCAGTCTTACCTGAAGGATAAGTAATAGTTGTCATGTGCTGTTAATATTTTTCCTGCACCCTCGGGCTTCAAATACTTCTCATGTGCCCCTAATGTCTGCCTTTGCGCACATTGTGCCCCTAATGTTTGTCATGTGCCTCTAAATATTTGTCCTGCGTCCCTTGTGCCCCCAAACCTGACTCTTGGCTCCTGCAGTTTCACCTCTGGCCTTGACCTTAGGCTTAAGTGCAGGTTTTCTGCACGTCCCCGGGGTCTTGCTTTGATTTGTCGCTTTCAGGGCAGCCCTTTCTGTTTGCCAATGACCCAGTTTGTCTTCAAGCCAACAGAAAGGCTCCAAAGCTGGGTCTAAAAGAGGTTGTTCCTTTCTCTTACTGGTCTGGATGCGAATCAGGCTCACCTAGGGGCTTGTAGAAATCTGGGGAAGAGGCAGAATCACAGAATTGGAAGGGACCTTGGAGGTCTTCTAGTCCAACCCCACTCCCCAAGTAGGAGACCCTATACCACTTCAGACAAATGGCTGCCCAGTCTCTTCTTCAAAACCTCCATGATGAACCTTGATGAACGTATCTTTTATTTTATGTACACTGAGAGCATATGCACCAAGACAAATTCCTTGTGTGTCCAATCACACTTGGCCAATAAAAAATTCTATTCTATTCTATTCTATTCTATTCCAGTGTTGGAGCACTCACAACTTCTGCAGGCAAGTCGTTCCACTGGTTAATTGTTCTAACTGTCAGGAAATTTCTCCTTAGTTCTAAGTTGCTTCTTTCCTTGATCAGTTTCCACTCATTGCTTCTTGTTCTACCTTCAGGTGCTTTGGAGAATGGTTTGACTCCCGCTTCTTTGGGGCAGCCCCTGAGATATTGGAGCACTGCTATCATGTCTCCCCTAGTCCTCCTTTTCATTAAACTAGCCATGCCCAGTTCCTGCAACCGTTCTTCATATGTTTTAGCCTCCAGTTCCCTAATCCTCTTTGTTGCTCTTTTCTGCACTCTTTCCAGAGTCTCAACATCTTTTCTACATTGCGGTGACCAAAACTGGATGCAACATTCCAAGTGTGGCCTTAGTAAGGCATGATAACGTGGCGGTTTGGTCTGCCCTGTTTGCACGTTGCAGAAATGCTAGGTGTCTCTCTCTTTTTCTTTTTCTTTTTTTTTCTTTTTTTGGTGGTTCTGGCAGAATAGCAGAAGGAGATGTTTTCAAACAGTCTCGTTTCATCTGCCGGTTGAATGAGAACGGGTGGGTGGTGTTACTCCCTTTTGGCTTCTGTTCCTGGATCTCTGTTTACACAGTCCAGGCAGGGGGCATTACGGGAACAGCCTTTCAAAACCCAGAATGCTTGCAAAAACAAAAAACAAAAACCGGCATAAAAACCCAGCCTGGAAAAAAAAAAAGGAGAATTTTCAGAAATCTCCTGGATCCCCCTGATGCAAAAAAATAAATAAATAACCCAAACCAAAAACCCAGAGGGCTTCGGATCAAGACAGATTCGAGCATTAATCTCTAAATCCCACTGCGGGATACGAATTATCTCTCTCTTGTGCCGCCTTTTAATATTTTACATAACGGGGATAATTCAGGAAGAACATTAAAAAAAGAGAGAGAGGAAGAGAGAGAGAGATCAGGCTGGCACGGTCTTGGGTCTATATTTAGCAGCCCTCTGACCACGATTTTCTCACGGAAGCTGGCATAGGAATACATGACTGTTAGCTCTAGCTAAAAAACAAATTATTCTGAGAATTGCTTCGAAGTCAAGAAGATGCTATGGAGGGCAGCTTGATGGTTTAATATTCCTAACATCTGGGGATTTTTTTGTTTGTTTTTGTTTCTTATATTCGATCCAGATATTTTGGTGGAGGAAAAAAAGACTTTACAAAGATGGCTCTGTTGAAATGCGGCTGGCTCTGGAGACAGAGTAAGTCAATTTGGGAATTTCCTCATGTGGGTTGGTTGCATTTGGAATTTCGTTCAGAAGTTGCTGAGGAAGGTGTGGTTTTTTTTGTTTTTTTTCCGTTCGGGTGGCGATGGGTCCTTTGGGAGGCCGGGAGGCCATTGCTGATCTCGGAAGCTAAGCAGAGACAGCTTGGGTTTGTATTTGGATGGGTGGCCCAATGGAAATTCCAGAAGGATGGGAAGTAAAGCGGGGGGGGGGGGAATAGCAGCATTTTCTGGCCACAAAGGATGCTCCAGTTCCTAACTGATGGAGCCTTAGACACCCACCACCCACCTGGGTCTTCAATCAATCAGGCTGTTCTTAACAATAATCGTTGACAATAGAAGAGCCAACGAGGTGCCGCCATCTTGAATTCTACAATCCACACAACCGCAAACACATAGACTAGATACGCAAGTCTTCCGCTTACGACGACACGGGGCCCGAAATTTCCGTTGCTAAGCAAGGCAGTTGTTAAGTGGCTTTCGCTCCATTTGACAACTTTCCTGGCCACAATGGTGGCTGCCATTGTGGTTCAGTCTTGCCGGTCCGGAAGACGAGAGAACATTGTGAATAGCAGAGACGAAGGGAAAAAAAACAGCTCAGAACGGATGGCGGGAAAGCAGGGGGTATAAGAAAAGCTTGGAAACCCCCAAATACCTGAGACTTAAAATCCTGTCCAGTTGCCTCCTGAAAAAAACACCTTTGGGACAACCATGGCCTGGAGGACTGAGAATCTCTACGGACTTTGAGCTATATAATTTGGGATGAAGACCCTTGGAATGGTGTGGGAATAGGAGAAAAAAATTGCAGACTACAGGGACCATTTGCACCACTCAGGTGAGACCCTGAGGACACAGGTAAACCTCCAAGGGGCCTCAACGACCCTCTCAAAGGATGCGAATGACCAGCTGTCTGCAAGGAGCATCAATCCTTCCGTTCCCCACCATCCAGTCAGAGCTGAAGAAGCTTCTGGGATGAGAAGCGAAACGTCTTCAAAACAAAAAATAAGAAAGTCTTGAAAAAAACAACTCCTTTGGTCCTTTCGTATGTCAAGGAAAGAATGTAAATTGGAAGCCAGATTGATTTGATGACGGTGAAGGATTGCAAATATCCGAAAGTGATAAAGGAATCTCTGTGGGGCAGGCCCCGTTTCTTAAGCTCAAGCACAGGTGGTCCTTGACTTACAACCGTTCGTTTAGTGACGGTTCGAAGTTACGAAGGCATTAAAAAGTGACTTTTTCATACTTGCTTAGACCAGGGGGTCTCCAACCTTGGCCACTTTAAGACTTGTGGACTTCAACTCCCAGAATTCCTCAGCCAACAAAGCAAAGCTGGCTGAGGAATTCTGGGAGTTGAAGTCCACAAGTCTTAAAGTGGCCAAGGTTGGAGACCCCCTGGTTTGGACCATTGCAGCATTCCCATGGTCACATGATCAGGAATTTCGGGCGCTTGGCAACTGGCAGGTATTTATGCCGGTTCCACTGTTCTGGCGTCACCTGATCCGACAAGCAAATTTAATGGGGAAAGCCAGATTCGCTTAACGACCACACGATTCACTTAACAACCGCAGTGATTTCCTTAACAGCTGTGGCAAAAAAAAATAAAAAAAATAAAGTGAGGTACAACCCACTTAACAATTGTCTTATTTAGCAATGGAAATTTGGGGTTCAATTCTGGTCGTAAGTTGAGGACTCCCTGTACAGTTCTTTTAGGAATGATTTGAAGTTGCAATGGCACTGAAAAAAAGTGATTTATGAATGTTTTCCACACTTACGACCGTTGCAGCCTTCCCATGGTCACCTGATCAAAATTCAAATTCTTAGCAACTGACTCCTATTCGTGGCGGTCGCAGTGTCCCGGGGGGGGGTGTCCCACAATCCCCTTTTGCGACCTTCTGACAAGTCAGAACGCCAGCCCGATTCAATTAACAACCGTTTTACTAACAGTTGCAGTGATTCACTTAACAATGGCAGCAAGAAAGGTGGAAAAATGGGGCAAAATTCACTTAACAACTGTCTAGCTTAGCAACAGAAGCTTTGGGCTCGATTGTGGTCATGAGTTGAAGATTACTGTACTGAGTGGGGCACCCTGTCTCCTTGCAGCCTTCAGATTTCCCTGCAAAGGTTTAACAGATGAACAGAGTTGGAAGGGACCTTTGCAGGTCATCTAGTCCGACCCCCTGCCCAAGCAGGAGACTCTGCATCTGCCTCTACCTAGGATCGAACTCACAACCTCCTGATCGTGATTGCAAGAGCTCTACCTCTAGGCCACAGCAGCCCTGGATGTGGTCCCTTTACGCATTTCTGGATTCTTCCAAATCCGGATCCTTCCAAAATGCGTTGCAAGTCAGTTCCAAAATTCTTCAGCTCTGCAGTCCCTCCTTGCACCAGATCAGGGCAGCCCTGGTGAAGGTTGAGTGGGTCAACGGTGGGGTTTTTAAATGGGGACCTGGAAGGGCTCCAAACCCCTGGGAGAAGAGTTGACGGGAAATCAATGCCGAGGCTCCAGTTGCGTTGTGTCGGATGACAACCTGGCTGTGGGTTTTTTTTGCCACATCTGCAGTTTCTCGCCAATGCCTCTTCCCTTCCCTCCTCCGCTGCCGACCTTTTCACTCAAGGCCTCCGATGAAAACGTGCAAGGAAAGGAAGCAGGCAAAGTCCCCGGGGAAAAGGAGAAGAAGAGGACGGCAAAACTTCAGAGAAAGAAGTTAAAATATGCAGGGAGTCCTCGACTTACAACCATTTGTTTAAATGTGATCATTCGGCACTGGGAAAAAAAAAAGTGACACGCCCATTTTTCACACTTACGACCGTTACACCCTCCCCGTGGTCACATGATGATCAAAAATTCAAGGGCTTGACAACCGACTCATATTTATGACGGTTGCAGTATCCCCGGGGAGGGGGGGGTATCAGGTGATCCCGTTTTGCGACCTTCTGACAAGTCCATGGGGAAGCTGGGTTCACTTAACAACCATGTTACTCACTTAAGAACTGCAGGGATTCACTTAACAAGTGTGTCAAGGAGGTCGTAAAATGGGGCAAAACCCACTTAAGAACTGTTTCGCTTAGCAGCAGAAACATTGGGCTCAATTGTGGTCGGTTACCTTTTTTCCTTGAAAGTTTTAATACGAATTATAGAAAAATAATAAAATTTCCTACTCACCCTTATGGGTTCTTCAATTTCAGGTCTTATACCAGAGGCCTGGGATTTTCAGGGTTCTCCACAGTACAGCTACAACTTACAATGCTTTGTTTAGTGACCGTTCAAAGTGACTGTTTTCCACCCTTACGGCCGTTGCAGGATCCCCATGGTCATGTGATCAAAATTCAGACTCTTGATAACTGACTCATATTTACGACCGTCGCAATGTCCCCTTTTGCGACCGTCTGGAAAGCACAGTCAATGGGTAAACCAGATTCACTTAACAACCGCGTCGCTAACAGTTATAAGTGTGAAAAACAGTCGTGTTTTTTCAGTGCCATTGTAACTTCAGATGGTCACTAAACGAATAATTAAGTCAAGGATGGTACCACTTTGGCTGGCACATTACTCGAGTTGTTTTGGATTGTTCGATCATCACTTTTAATTTGTTTTCTTATTTTCTTGTTGTCTGGGAGCTTTCTAGAGATTTTTTTTTTGCCAGTGGGCGGCTTCTTAAATCCAAATATTTTTATTTATTTATTTATTTATTTAATCGAATTTTTATACCGCCCTATCTCCCTCCGGGGCGGTTTACAGCCCGATAAAAATACAAATATATAATACAAAATAAAAACTAATTAAAAAACTTATTTAAATAGGCCAAAATTTAAAATTACAATTAAAATGATAAAACCCCGTTAAAATTAAATTTAAAATTGAAATTCTAGTCCAGTCCTGCACAAATAAATAGATGTGTTTTGAGCTCGCGGCGGAAGGTTTGAAGGTCATGAAGTTGACGAAGTTCTGGGGGGAAGTTCGTTCCAGAGGGTGGGAGCCCCCACAGAGAAGGCCCTTCCCCTGGGCGTCGCCAGTCGGCACTGCCTGACAGACGGCACCCTAAGGAGACCCTAAGGAGAAATAGGAAATGACAGAATAGAATAATGATAAATTGTACCAAAGGAGAATAACTAAGCTCCTTTGAAATCCTGTCGGTGCGATTACTCAGAGCAAGAACAACAGTCTGACTCACCGTATCCAAGCTTTTAAAGTGCTTAAGCATTGAAGGATAATAACCTAAATGCCAGGGAAGCAGTTTATTTACCAGCAGGTAGATGTAAAACCTAGTCTGCAAGGTGGGGAGAATTGCCCTTTTATAAAATGGTGCGTTCAGCCAGCACTAGGTAATCCTCGATTTACAACATTTAGTGACCATTCAAAGTTAGAACAGCGCTGAAAAACATGACATGATCATTTTTCTTTTTTTTTTCTTTTTTTCTGCTTTTCCAAAGCTTCCAATATAGTTTATTTTTTTAATATTATTTTTTATTGTTATTTCTTTTCTTTTTTTTTATTTGCATTTATATCCCGCCCTTCTCCGAAGCCTCAGGGCGGCTTACATTGTGTAAGGCAATAGTCTTCATCCTATTTGTATATTTATATACAAAGTCAACTTATTGCCCCCCCCAACAATCTGGGTCCTCACTTTATCTACCTTATAAAGGATGGAAGGCTGAGTCAACCTTGGGCCTGGTGGGACTCGAGCCTGCAGTAATTGCAAGCAGCTGTGTTTAATAACAGGCTTCTTACAGCCTGAGCCACACCGCGGCCCATTTGTTTTAAAAACAAAACAAACACAAACATAAAACATATATTTCTTTTTTTACAAGTTTCAAATCGGTGTTCTTCTATCCTGTTCATTTTCCCCCAACTCTTCTATACGTTATTTTTATCTTTATAGTCCCCTTATTCCTTATGCAATCCTTCATGCTTAGTATTATAACTGTATATTGTTTTACTGACATTATTCGCTTTACGACGTATTCCCAATCGTTCTTATTTACTGTTTCTACTCCCCAACCATTCATACCATTTGTTCCATACTAAGCAATATTCTGTTTCCTTTTATCTCTTTCATTAATTTGTCCATCTCCGCCCATTCCAAGATTTCCCTTATCGTTTCTTCCTTCGTTTCTTCCTCTTTTGGTATATCGTTATTTTTCCAATTCTGTGCATATTCCAATTCATTGCTGCCATTATTATGTGTAGAATTATTATATTTCTTTAGTATATTTTGTGGGGAATATTCCCAATAGGAATAACTCTCAATTATCTCTTTCAGCCATTTTCTAATTTTTATCCAATATTTTTTTGCGGATGTGCACATCCACCATAAATGATAGTATGTGACTTAGGATCATTTTTCATACCTATAACTGTTGCAGCATCCCCATGGTCACATGGCATCTGACTCATATTTATGACCGTTGCTGTATCTGGGGATCACATGCTACTGTTTTTACAACAAGCAAAGACAAGCAAAGTCAACGGGGAACTGAGATCTATTTAACAAGCACGTTATTAACTTAACAACTGCAATGACTCACGTAACAACTGTGGCAAGAAAGGTCATAAAATGGGACCAAACTCACTTTTACAAAGGTCTCACTGAGCAACAGAAATTTCGGACTCAGTTGTGGTCGTAAGTCAAGGACCACCCGTATTGTGGGGGAAAAAAAACCCTTATGTTTTATGTTTTTATTGATCAAATTCACAAACTGCCCATTTCACTCTCCGATATACAGGTAGTCCTTGACTTATAACCATTCGTGCAGTGACCATTTGAAGTTACAGTGGCACTGAGAAAAACAACTTATGTTTTTCACTATATATATAATTAATCTATCTACAGTATCTACCTACCTATCTATCTATCTGCAGTATCTACCTACTTATCTACAGTACCTACCTACCTATCTACAATAACTACCTACCAACCAACAGTATCTACCGACCTACCTAGCTATAATGTCTATCTACCTATCTACAATATCTACCTACTTATCTATCTACAGTACCTACCTACCTACCTATCTACAATAACTACCTACCAACCAACAGTATCTACCGACCTACCTAGCTATAGTGTCTATCTACCTATCTACAATATCTACCTACTTATCTATCTACAGTACCTACCTACCTACCTATCTACAATAACTACCTACCAACCAACAGTATCTACTGACCTACCTAGCTATAATGTCTATCTACCTATCTACAATATCTACCTACTTATCTATCTACAGTACCTACCTACCTACCTATCTACAATAACTACCTACCAACCAACAGTATCTACTGACCTACCTAGCTATAGTGTCTATCTACCTATCTACAATATCTACCTACTTATCTATCTACAGTACCTACCTACCTGCCTGCCTATCTGCAATAACTACCTACCAACCAACAGTATCTGCTGACCTACCTGGCTATAGTGTCTATCTACCTATCTACAATATCTACCTACTTATCTACAGTACCTACCTACCTACCTATCTACAATAACTACCTACCAACCAACAGTATCTACTGACCTACCTAGCTATAGTGTCTATCTACCTATCTACAATATCTACCTACTTATCTATCTACAGTACCTACCTACCTACCTATCTACAATAACTACCTACCAACCAACAGTATCTACTGACCTACCTAGCTATAGTGTCTATCTACCTATCTACAATATCTACCTACTTATCTATCTACAGTACCTACCTACCTACCTATCTAGAATAACTACCTACCTACCTACAGTAGCTATACACTACCTACCGTATCTACCTACCTACCTACCTACCTATCTTATACATGGATAATAATAGAAGGGAAAAAACAGAAAACTGCTGGTATTTTGGTGAATGGTTGATTGATTTTTGAGGTTTAGGGAGGATTATCTCCCGGGTGGAAATTTAAGAATCTGTGGATTTGCTACATGAGAATTTTATTTTTTAAGCATGTCTAGGACTCCGTAACGAAAAAAAACAGGGACGGATTTTTGCTGGCAGGAAAACCACAAGGCATTCTACAGGTGGTCCTCGACTTGTGACCACAATTGAAGCGCAAAATTTCTGTTGCTGAAACAGCTGTTAAGTGAGTTTTGCTTCATTTTACAGCCTTTCTTGCCACAGATATTAAGGGAATCACCGCAGTTTTTAAGTTAGTAACACGGTTGCTAAGTGAATCTGGCTTCCCCGTCGAGTTTGCTTGTCAGAATGTCGCAAAAGGGGATCACGTGAACCCAGGACAGTGCCACCGTCATAAATATGAGTCAGTTGCATCCTAATTTTGATCACATGATCATGGGGAGGCTGCAGTGGTCGTAAGTGTGAAAAAAGGTCATACGTCACTTTTATTCAGTGCCGTTGTAACTTTGGTCACTAAATGAACGGTTATAAGTTGAGGACTGCTGTTCTATTTTCCCATTTTCCCTAATTTTTTTTTCTCCCATGGCCTGTGCAGGTTCTATTCTGCGACGCTGGAAAAGAAACTGGTTTGTGCTGTGGGCGGACGGCAGCCTCGTCTACTACCAGGATGATACCGGTCGTGAAATGGACGGAAGAATTAACATCAGATCCAACTGCCGAGACGTCAGGACGGGCCGCGAATGCCGGGGTGAGTAGGCTTGGGGTCACCAGCTGGACCTTTTTCCACAAACACCGGACTGAAAGCCCATCCTTTGTTCTTAAACTAAGTTTCTAGTCCTCAAGGCTGTGGGAACTGCTTGGAGACCGCCACAGAAGGATACATGGGAAGATATTTAAATTTGGTAGCTGGAGCAGGAGGGGTTGTGGTTGGTTGATTGGAGAGGGCTGGCTCCTGCGTGAGGCAATCTGCGCCGTGATTGGTTGCTGTGGATGTGGAGGGGGAGGTTCCCTTTTTTCCCGCCTTTTTTTTCCTTCGGTTTGCTCGCTTTACCTCATGATGTTCCCGCTGTGTTAATTTACCTCAGAATGCGCCTATTAGCCTGAGCATCTAGTTTGCTGTATATATAGTTATAACATATATTTATTTATATAAAACTATTGGTTGGTGTCAGTGTCTCTGAACTTCCTTTGCACACCTGCCGTGCAGTTCCCTGACAAAACAGTTCTTCCATTTTCTTTTCTTTAAAACTTAGTTATTTAAGTTTCACATGTACAAGTAGTCCTGGAACCCTCACTTCTTTGGGGCAGCCCTTCAAATATTGAAAGACCACTATCATGTCACCCCCACTAGTCCTTCTTTTCATTCATGTTATTAGACATACCCAATAACAGAATCCCAGAGTTGGAAGGGACCTCAGAGATCATCTAGTCCAACCTCCTGCTCAAGCAGGAAACCTACACCATTCTAGATAAAATGGTTGTCTGGTTTCTTCTTAAAAATATTCAATGTTGAAGCAGCATCCACAATTTCTGGTGGCAAGCAGTTCCACTGGTTAATTGTTCTCACTGTCAGGAAATTTCTCCTTAATTCTAGGTTGCTTCTCTCTTTGGTTAATTTCCGTCCATTGTTTCTTGTCTTGCCTTCAGGTGCTTTGGAGAATAGGTTGACCTCCCTCTTTTTGGGGGCAGCCCCTCAAATATTGGAAGACTGCTATCATGTCACCCCTAGTCCTTTTTTTCACAAGACTCGACATACCCAATATCTGCAAGTCTTTTATATGTTTTATCCTCCATTCCCTTAATCATCTTTGTTGCTCTTCTCTGCACTCTTTCCAGAAATCTCAACATCGTGTTTTTTTTATAGCGTGACCAAAACTGAATTGCAATATTCAGTATTTTCGGTAATTCTTAAATTTAAGCCCAGACAATGTAGAGTTTGTCATTGGAAGAAATTTGGGGGACTAAAACTCTTCTTCTCTGCAAAGCCACTGTTGCAAAGAAACCCCAATTTTTTTTTATTTATTTGCATTTATATCCCGCCCTTCTCCGAAGACTCAGGGCGGCTTACACTATGTCAAGCAATAGTCTTCATCCATTTGTATATAATATACAAAGTCAACTTTATTGCCCCCAACAATCTGGGTCCTCATTTTACCTACCTTATAAAGGATGGAAGGCTGAGTCAACCTTGGGCCTGGTGGGACTTGAACCTGCAGTAATTGCAAGCAGCTGCTGTTAATAACAGACTGCATTAGTCTGTTGAGCCTCCAGAGGCCCAAATTATAGCAACAACCCCAGTAATGCCAATACGATGGCCCAAGGCGCAGCGAGGTCCTTATGAAAACAACCCAATAACGTACTTGTGCCCCGACATCTGGCGCAAGTATGTCGGTGGTGGTATTTTATGGTGGCATTATCACATCTCTGCTTTAGGTTTCCTGTAGATAAGGTAGTCCTTGACTTATGACGACTGGGGCCAGAATTCCCACTGCTAAGCGAGGCAGTTGTCAAGTGAGCTTTGCCCCATTTTTACGACTTTTCTTGCAACGGTTGTTAAGTGAATTACTGGAGTCGTTAAGTTAGTCACACGGATGTTAAGCGAATGTGGATTCTCCGTTGACTTCGCTTGTCGGAAAGTGGCAAAAGGGGATCACATGACCACCACTCCGGGACACACCAACCTTCATAACAGTTTTTCCCCGAAGGCCATCACTCTGCTAAACAAATAATTCCCTCAACACTGTCAGACTATTTACTGAATCTGCACTACTATTAATCTTCTCATCGTTCCCATCACCAATCTCTTTCCACTTATGACTGTATGACTATAACTTGTTGCTGGCAATCCTTATGATTTATATTGATATATTGACCATCATTTGTGTTGTAAATGTTGTACCTTGATGAATGTATCTTTTCTTTTATGTACACTGAGAGCATATGCACCAAGACAAATTCCTTGTGTGTCCAATCGCACTTGGCCAATAAAAATTCTATTCTATTCTATTCTATTCTATAAATATGAACCTGTTGCAAAGCGTCTGAATTTAGATCGCATGACCACATGGCAACGGGTCATTAGAGTGAAAAATGGTCATAAGTCACTTTTTGCAGGGCCGTTGCAACGTCAAGCAGCCAGTGAACGAATTGTCGTAAGTCAAGGATTCCCTGTAGTTAGCCGGGCCATACTTCTGTTGCTTTGCATACTGCCTAGGGCAGGGGTCGCCAACCTTGGCCACTTTAAGACTTGTGGACTTCAACTCCCAGAATTCCTCAGCAACCCACGACTTCTCTGAAGCAACCCACTCCGTTTCTTATTTGATAACAGATAATAATAGATAACAGAATAGTAACAAGTCTATCTAGACCCGTTCCAGTCTGGCTTCCGGTCCGGATATAGCACAGAGACAGCTTTGGTCGCGTTGGTGGATGACCTCTGGAGGGCCAGGGATAGGGGTTGTTCCTCTGCCCTGGTCCTATTAGATCTCTCAGCGGCTTTCGATACCATCGACCATGGTATCCTGCTGCGCCGGTTGGGGGGATTGGGAGTGGGAGGCACCGTTTATCGGTGGTTCTCCTCCTATCTCTCTGACCAGTCGCAGACGGTGTTGACAGGGGGGCAGAGATCGACCGCGAGGCGCCTCACTTGTGGGGTGCCGCAGGGGTCGATCCTCTCGCCTCTCCTGTTCAACATCTATATGAAGCCGCTGGGCGAGGTCATCAGTGGCTTTGGGGTGAGATACCAACTGTACGCTGATGACACCCAGCTGTACTTCTCCACCCCGGGCCACCCCAACAAAGCTGTCGAAGTGCTGCCTGGAAGCCGTACGGGTCTGGATGGGGAGGAACAGGCTCAAGCTCAATCCCTCCAAGACGGAGTGGCTGTGGATGCCGGCACCCCGGTACAGCCAGCTGCAACTACAGCTGACTGTTGGGGGTGAGTTATTGGCCCCAATGGAAAGGGTGCGCAACTTGGGTGTTCTCCTGGATGGACGGCTGTCATTTGAAGATCATTTAGCGGCCGTCTCCAGAAGAGCTTTTTACCAGGTTCGCCTGATCCGCCAGTTGCGTCCCTTCCTTGACCGAGATGCCTTATGCACGGTCACTCACGCTCTTGTCACCTCTCGTTTGGATTACTGCAATGCTCTCTACATGGGGCTACCCTTGAAGTGCACCCGGAGGCTTCAGTTAGTTCAGAATGCAGCTGCGCGGGTGATTGAGGGAATCACACGTGGCTCCCATGTAACACCGCTCCTGCGCAGACTGCACTGGCTACCTGTGGTCTTTCGGGTGCGCTTTAAGGTTTTAGTTACCACCTTTAAAGCGCTCCATGGCTTAGGGCCCGGGTACTTACGGGACCGCCTGGTGTTACCTTATGCCTCCCACCAACCCGTACGCTCACACAGAGAGGGTCTTCTCAGGGTGCCGTCCGCTAAACAATGTCGGTTGGCGGCCCCCAGGGGAAGGGCCTTCTCTGTGGGGGCTCCCACACTCTGGAACGAACTTCCCCCTGGCTTGCGTCAATTACCTGACCTTCGGACCTTCCGCCGTGAGCTGAAAATGCACTTATTCATTCAAGCGGGACTGGCTTAAATTTTAAATATTATTTTAATTGGGGTTATAATTTAATTTAAGGGTTTTAAATTTAATTATTTTAAATCTCAGCCTTCTATTGAATATGTTTTTTAATTCTCTGTTTTAATTGTACTTTGTATTGTTTTTATAACTGGCTGTACACTGCCCTGAGTCCTTCAGGAGAAGGGCGGTATAAAAATCTAATAAAACTAAACTAAACTAACTAAACAAGAGTTGGAAGGGACCTTGGAGGTCTTCTACTCCAACCCCCTGCTCAGGCAAGGGACCCTATACCAGGGTTCTGCAAACTTGGCTCTTTTAAGACCCCTGCCCTATACCATTCCAGACAAATACTTGTCCAGTCTCTTGTTAAAAACCTCCATTGATGGGGGCACCATGGCTGTGATGGAAAGGTTTTTGTTCTTTTTCTTTTGTGGTCCTGGCAGTGCAGGGCTGAATCACCCCAAATGTCCCCTTCCTACACAATGGAGGGACACAGCAAGTCGAAATAGAAGGTTCTTTCATCTGACAACAACACAAGTGCCAGCGGTGCTGAAGGAACAGTGGCTGGTTGTCTACCAGTCTCCAGCTAATTCTTGCTTCCTCCGTTTTGTGTGGTTTGTGCACCTCTAGAACTGTCTGGTTTGGTTCTGCAACCCAACAAGAAAAACTCAGACTTCAGAGGATCATTAGAACTGCAGAAAAAATAATTGCTACCAACCTGCCTTCCATTGAGGACCTGTATACTGCACGAGTCAAAAAGAGGGCTGTGAAAATATCTACAGATCCCTCGCATCCTGGACATAAACTGTTTCAACTCCTACCCTCAAAACGACGCTATAGAGCACTGCACACCAGAACAACTAGACACAAGAACAGTTTTTTCCCCGAAGGCCATCACTCTGCTAAACAAATAATTCCCTCAACACTGTCAAATTATTTACTAAATCTGCACTACTATTAAATCTTCTCATCGTTCCCACCTCCCATTTCCTCCCACTTATGACTGTATGGCTGTAACTTGGTTGCTTGTATCCTTACGATTTATATTGATATTGATTGTTTCCTGATTGCTTATTTGTACCCTATGACTATCACCAAGTGTTGTACCTTATGATTCTTGATGAACGCATCTTTTCTTTTATGTACACTGAGAGCATATGCACCGAAGACAAATCCCTTGTGTGTCCCATCACACTTGGCCAGTAAAAAATTCTATTCTATTCTATTGTGTTTGCGTGTGTGTGTGTCAATTCCAGGATATTGATGGGCACCGTTCAATCACCTCCTAGCCGTGTCTTCATCTCCGCTTTGCTGCCTGATGGGCATCCAAGCTGAAAGGACAAGTAATGGTCCCAGCTGGGTTTCGTCTGCAAATATATAGATATATTCTGGATTTTATCCAGGAGGGTGGCCTTGGAACCATCTTCTCTGGCCGTCTGTTCGGTTCATGTGCTAAGCACCCATTTCCCAGCCTTGCTTGAGATTTGCAAGCCGATCCTTCCAATTTCTGGTTGGATTTTATTGTTATGGGTGTGTAATGCAGCTGATCCTTATGATCATTATGTAATGGCAATCCTTATGATTTATATTGATATATTGACCATCAATTGTGTTGTAAATGTTGTACCTTGATGAACGTGTCATTTCTTTTATGTACACTGAGAGCATATGCACCAAGACAAATTCCTAGTGTGTCCAATCACACTTGGCCAATAAAGAATTCTATTCTATTCTATTCTATTCTATTCTATTCTATTCTATTCTATTCTATTCTATGATGACGGTTGTGGTAAGACAGGACTTACTTGAGTGAGTCCTTTTGTCGGGAGGCAGTTTTATTTATTTCCTTTGACCACCCTGTGCAGTTTCAGTTGAGTTTTTAAAATGACAGTTCTGGGACAACAAGAAGAAAAAAATAGATCCCGTTGTTTCCTCGCTTCTATAACAGCAAAGGTTGAAATCCAAGGTTATTGGAATGTTTTCTTTTATATCAGGGATCCCCAATTTCCAGGTTGTGGAGCGGTCTTAGTCTGTGGCCCACTAAGAACCAATCCTTGCGAGTGAAGCTTCTTCTGCACATGTGCGTGATCCAAGTAGCGTGTGAAACCACGTGTCCCCCAGTCTGTGAAATAATGTTTTTCTACGGAACCGGTCCCTGGTGTCTAAGAGGTTGGGGGCCGCTGTTGTAGATGATCTCTGTATAATATTCTGAGGTCTTTTGGTTTACTTAGGATATTTTGGAGATATTTTGCCTGCGGAGCTGGCAACTGAGTCAGACAGCGATGAGGCTGAGGTGAGGCCAGGGCCATCGGGGAGTGAGGTGTGGACTCCAGAGCCTCCAGAGGCTGACAGTAGAGAGGCAGAGGAACAGGAGGAGCCTGTTCCTAATGCACGCATGAGAAGAGATGCCAGAAGGCAAGAGCAGCTTAAGCAATGAGGACAACTCGGGAGTAAGGCCAAGAGATGATTGGCCCCTCCCATAAGGCTTAAAACAGACCAGCAACGGCGTTTGGGCTTTGCCGGAAAACAACGTTGGTAGCTTCGTCTTCTGCTTCGTCTACGTCTTGCATTTATTTTTGTGACTTCTGAACGTTTGCCAAGAAAGGCCTTTGGCAGTTTGCCTAATTGGACCAAGGTTTGCGATAAGACTGAGGAATTTGTGTTGGGAGGAATTTGCTTTAGCTTGAGTTGAACTACGCTGGGAATGAAGTGATTCTCAGCTGTTCGAATAAAGTTTGTTTGTTTTTTCACGGACTGAGTTTCCTGCTACCTACTTGGGCCTGGGTCACAACAGCGAGTATGTTTAAAAGTACATTTTACCCCGTCTCCTTTACAGCTTAAGACATTAGGGAGGGTCCCTTTTTGCCAGACTTCCATTTCTGATGCTGGCTCAGCTGCCTCTTATCTGACTGTGGCCTAGCCTGCCGCTCTTCCTCCTAACTTCCGAGGTCGTTCCTGAAAACCATCCCAGCAGCTCTCCTTCAGATCTTCAAGCGTCTGGATTTTGGAAAGAGCTCACGTCTTCATTGGTTTTTCAGCCTCTCCGAGCGAACATTCTGGAACCTTTTCCTGGGAGGCAACAAACCTCTTGTGTTGTGTGTACCATACAGACTTAAGGTTTTGGTCCTTTGGGGTCAGCGTGACATCTCTTGCTTGAATTTTGTGGTGTCTCCCCAGGGGCTTCCGCCAATCCTTCCGACTAATCTCGTGCTGTTTGTTTCGCTGTGACTCGACAACTCAAAGAGTTATTTCGACAACTCTTCCCCGAGGTCCTAATTACGCGGTGACTCTCTCCGGTTGCGACAGACAAGGAGGATGGCTTTAGAGAACATTGGCCAGCAGCCGTTCCTCCGGGAAGGCGTTCTTTGCTTTCAAAACACACACACCCACGTACAACAACAGCAACTTTTATTTTTAAAACTGCAAACGGTAGTCCTTGACTTACAAACAGTTCATTTAGTGACCGACAGTTCATTTAGCTGGCTCAGCGGCTAAGACACTGAGCTTGGTTGGCAGTTTGGCGGTTGGAATCCCTAATACAGGTCACTTGTGAGCAGGGGGTTGGACTAGATGACCTTCAAGGTCCCTTCCAACTCAGTGCACTGAAAAAAGTGACCTGACCGGTTTTTTTAACCTTTACAACCATTGCAGCGTCCCCAGGTTCACGGGATCAAAATTCAAATGCTTGGAAACTGAGTCGTAACCTCTTTTGCGACCTTCTGACCAGCAAAGGTCAACGGGGAAGCCAAATTCATTTAACAACCGGGTTACTAACTTACCGACTGCGGTGATTCACTGAACAATGGTGGCAAGAAACGTCGTAAAATAGGGCAAAATTCACAAACTGTCTTGCTTACCAGGGGTGGGCTGCATAAATTTTAGCAAGGGGTTCTCTTCCCGGTTGCTGGGTGAGTGTGGCCACGGTGGGCTGCCTACACCATGGTGGGGGAGTGTTTTGGGCCTCCCCTGGCTCTGGAGGCTTTCCTCGAGTTCCGAGAGGGAGAAAACGGTCTCCCCAGGCTCCGGAGGCCCATTTCAAGCCTTCCCAAACTTCTGGTAGGCCTGTTTTTCACCCTCCCTGAGCCTCCACGTGCGCCCTGCACTTACCTGCATCCAAAACGGGCCACACGGGGACTCCTGGGAGGGGAGGGGCAGGGTGGCATGGAGCAGCCAGGAGTGGGATTTGGGGGTTCTCCAAACTGCACACAATCTTAGCTAGAGGTTCTCCCGAACCCCCAGCAGCCCACTCTTGGTTGTAATCTGATGTTGATCCCAGGCACAGTGATGAAATAACCCCGTGTTGTGTCTGCGCCCCCCGAGCCGGGCCTCCTGCCAGAAAGTGACTTGGAAAGTGAGGGGGAAGGGCCATCAGGACTTATCTCGGGAGCACCGGCTTCCCTGGCTCAGCTCCAAGAGCCAGAGGCAGGCCAGGTGGAAGAGATAACGAGGCCTCCATCCCCTGACTCTTCCCCCCCAGGCCACACCTCCAGACCCAGCTGATGGCAATCAGGCCTGGCTGGACCCTAGGTTTCATAGGCAGGAGAGGCAGAAACAACAGAAGCAGGGGTGGGGCAGGCCTAGGAAGTGCTGAGTCATGGAGCCACACCCCACAGGATATAAAAGTAGCAAGGGCTGCCATGCCTCTTGGTAGCAGGCAAATCAACTGCTTGACTAGAGCTGAAGTACTGTTTGTTCCTGGGTGATTCATCGGTGTCAAGGGAGATAACAGAGACACTTGGCAGATGCTCGCTAGTTTGCTGCCAGAACTGATAGTGCCGGCTAATTAAGCCATCGCTCGGACAGAGGCGAGGGGGGACAGAACATCCCCTTTCGTAATAATATTATGACATGTTTTGATCAGCATATCCCACCCAGCTTTAATGAAGAGCAGACAGGGCGAGGGGGAAAAGTCCCATTAACATGACCCCCTGGAACGAATCCAAGCTCAAGATCTTGAGGTCTAGAAACTTGGGATGGGAATAGGAAGAAAACCGCCTGGCCGGCTCTCAGCTTTATGTCTCTTCTCCTGTCTTTATAGATATCCAGCCTCCGGAAGGGAAAACTCGGGAGTGCCTGATGTGCGTCGTCCAAAGGGATGGTCCCAAGACCATGCTGTGCGCCGAGAGCGAAGACGATGCGTTGTAAGTTGTGGGTCCTCAGGAAGGGTGAGAAAAATCAAGAGGGCAGCCACGAGCCTGGGGTTGAAGCCCTGACCGCTTTTTGTGATGGGCAGGGTTTCAATTGTATCACCTTGACAATCATTTCTGAAACCTCCAGTGCTACCACTGATGCTCCATCGGCAGTTTAAGGCACCGGTTGTTTGGTCCCTTCGTTTTAATGTTAATTATTTATTTTGGTTGTTTACGCCGACTGCACCTTTTGGGAGCTCCTGTTGGGAACGCAAAGCTCTCCATAGAGAGGTCACCAGCGCTCTTGTAAAATTTCCATCTCCTGTTCTGACCTAGGCTTCCCAAGAGCATGAAGCAGACTCCTTGTCCCAACAAAAAAAAACATTTTTATTAAGTTACTGTGAATTCCTCTCATTCACATCCAGCAAAGTCTTTCAAGGGAGAATTTACAGTCACAGACTTGATCTGGCATGGGGAGCTGCCAGGCCGGTATCTTCAAAACTTGGCAAAGAGTCTCAGAGAGTCACAAACCAATTAAGCGAACAAATTGTTTCCTGCAAACTCCACTCCCCTTTTGCTCCTCTTTTATTCCCTATGGGAAGGGCCATTCGCTGTCCATCTGTGGCTTTACTCCTGAGTCGACCCTTGTTCCTTAGCTGTTCCCTTCTCCTGGCAGCTCTGCGCATGCGTACACTGGGAACAGGCTCCAGCTGTTCTTCTGATTCACTGATGACCGACTCCAAAGGCAGCTGACAACTGTCAGACGGCCCTGACCCCTTCTCTGCCTCTGACGCAGAGCGCTCATCAGAGCTTTTCCCAGACTCCAGGACTGGCCCAGGTTCCTCCCCAACCTACTCACTGTCTAAGTCTGCCACCAGTTCCACTAGCTGCCGCGGGCCACAACACATTGTTTGGGGTTATGATTACAACCCAGAGTCTTTTTTGCATTCCCGATTTCTGGTTTTATCCAGGCTGGAAATTATCCGTCACAGAGTGACTGTGTTGATCCTAAGTTTCTGGAAAAGGTGTAGGGAAGACATTCAGACTAGTCTTCTTCTAAAAGGACGGAGAGAGGATTAATGGCTGGAGTGAGACTCCCTGCAGAATGGCGTGACTTTCATGCTGGAAAATATGAAAACTTTTAACAGAATCATTACAGGTAGCGCTCAACGTACGTCCACAATTGAACCCCAAAATTTCAGTTGCTAAGCAAGACAGCTGTTGTGAATTTTGCCCCGTTTTACGACCTTTCTTGCCTCGGTTGTTAAGTGAATCAATGAAGTTGTTAAGTTAGTAACACGGTTGTTAATTGAATCTGGCTTCTCCATTGACTTTGCCTGCTGGAAGGTCGCATCACATGACCCCGGGATAGTGCCATTGTCATAAATAGATGGCAGTTGCCAAACATCCCAAATTTTGATCATGTGACTGTGGCTAATGCTACCACCGTCATTAAGTGTGAAAAATTATCATAGATTGCTGTTTTAAGTGCAGCTGTAACTTCAAACGGTCACTAAACAAATGGCTGTAAGTTGAGAATGATTTGAAATAAGAGGAATATGAATAATAATATATTCAAAGGGCTGGGTGTTTTCTTAGCGTGGCACGGGATCCCTGCCAATGTGGGTTCATTTAGCAAACTGTGCTCAAAACCAACCCTAATCTAATGCAGGGTTTTTCAAACTTGGCACATCACAAATGTCTCACTTAGCAACGGACATTCTGGCCTCAATTATGGTCATACATCGAGGACTACCTGTACAGGTAATTGTCAGTTTTGGAAGGGAATTTTCTTTTTTGCTTCTTAACTGCCACATATTTTAGCTGGGGAAGTTGGGAGGGGGGTTGTTGTTGGAGCGGTAGAAAGTTAGTCGTAACAACATTCCGTTTTCAAGGACATCCTGCGTCTGATGGAGACTGCCTGAAGATTATTTCCAATTGAGTGTGAACATTGGACAATGTGATGAACTTGTGGGTGTGGGGAAGGGCTGTGACCCGTCAACTGGGTGTGGAAAACCTGGAAGCTTTCAGTTTTGGGTTTTCCCAGCTGTGCCAACATGACATCTCCAATAAATTGGAACTTTGAGGAACCTCAAGCCTCAGAGCTTTATTTCGTTGGGGGTGTTTCTTGGAACCCTGACAGTAATCCTTGATGTACAACAGTTCATTTAATCACAGTTCAAAGTTATGACGACACTGAAAAAAGTGACTTATGACCGTTTTCTACACTTCCAACCATTGCAGCATCCGGATGGTCACGTGATCAAAACTGAGATGCTTGGCAATTGACTCGTATTTATGACGGTTGCAGTGTCCCAGGGTCATGTCATCCCCTTTTTGCGACCTTCTAATAAGCAAAGTCAATGGGGAAGCTGGGTTCATTTAACAACCATATTAATAACTTTAACAACTGCTGTGATTCACTTAACATCTGAAGCAACAGAGATTATAAAATGTATTAAATTTACTTAACTGTTTCATTTAGCAACATAAATTTTACTCAATTGTGTAAGCCAAGGACTACGTGTATTTGCAACTCAGATATACCTTTGTAATCTTCTAAGATTTCCGATTTTATATCCTATGTTTTATATTTTACTCCTTTTTACTGAAATATAACAGAGTTGGAAGGGACCTTGGAGGTCTTCTAGTCCAACCCACTGCTCAGGCAGAAGACCCTATACCAGGGGTCTGCAAACTTGGCAGTTTTATGACTTGTGGACTTGTGGACTTCAACTTCCAGAGTTCCTCAGCCAGGAAAGCTGGGAGTTGAAGTCCACAAGTTTTAAAAGAGCCAAGTTTGCAGACCCCTGCCCTATACCATTCCAGACAAATGGTTGTCTAATCTCTTCTTAAAAACTTCCAGTGTTGGAGCATTTACAACTTCTGGAGACAAGTCATTCCACTAGTTAATTGTCCTCACTGTTAGGAAGTGTCTCCTTAATTCCAGGTTGCTTCTCTCCTTGGTTAGTTTCCATCCGTTGCTTCTTGTCCTGCTCTCAGGTGCTTTGGAGAATAAATTGACCCTATTTTCCCTATATGATGTGAATGTGCCGTATGACACCTAAAAAAAAAATACTGGGAAGGTTGACCAAAAGCCCAGGAGGGGATGACTTCAAATGAGCCCCTTCTGAGCTTCTTCACCGCATTAGATAACGGTCTGCAGCAAATAGAGATCTTGGCATGCTGATCACCTTCCAGGACTAACCGGAGGTGGCAGGAGAAGACATCTCAGATAATCCTGCTTAGACCTGTGACTCAGGGTGCTTTGAAAGCTTCGGGTGACCTTGAGGTCACGGTGGAGCCAGGATTAAGATAATCTCCCGCTAGGAGAGCTCCCAGCTATGTCACTGAGATGAGCAAAACTTCACAGAAAAGTCTTTACATAAAGTCACACACACCTAGAGTACAGCATCCACTTTTGGTCACCACACTATAAAAAAAGATGTTGAGACTCTAGAAAAAGGGCAGAGAAGAGCAATCAGGATGATGAGGGGACTGGAGGCTAAAATATACGATATTAAAACAGTTGCAGGAACTGGGCCTGGCTAGTCTAGTGAAGAGAAGGACCAGGGGAGACAGGAGAGCATCTTCCAATATTTGAGGGGCTGCCACAGAGAGGAGGAAAGGGGTCAAGCTATTCTCCAAAGCACCCGAAGGCCAGACAAGGAATCATGGACGGAAACTGACCAAGGAGAGATTCAACCTGGAAATAAGGAGGAATTTTCTGACAGTGAGAACAATCAACCGATGGAACAGAAGTTGCCTTCGGAAGTTGTGGGAGCTTCATCCCTGGAGGCTTTCAAGACGAGACTGGATTGCCCTCTGTCAGAAATGGTGTAGGATCTCCTGCTTGGGCAGGGGGGTTGGGCTAGATGACCTCCAAGGTCCCTTCCAACTCTGTTTGAGGAACACTTTCAACCTTAACGCAGAGCTTCATGAGCCCAGGGGTTTCCAGCTGAAGATTTTTGCTGGTGGGGCCATCATGGATTCCACTCATAGAAAAGCTGGTGCGTTGGATAAGACTTACATAGAATCCTAAGGCTGAAAAGGACCTTGGAGGGCATCTAGTCCAACCCCCTGCTAAAGCAGGAGACTCTCTACCAGCTTTCTCAACCTTGGAGGTTTGAAGGCGTGTGGACTTCAACTCCCAGAATTTTTCAGCCTGCTATGCTATGCTATGCTATGCTATGCTATGCTATGCTATGCTATGCTATGCTATGCTATGCTATGCTATGCTATGCTATGCTATGCTGGCCGGGGGGTTGATGTCCACACACCTTCAAGTTGCCAACGATGAGAAACACTGCTCCGGAATACAGGTAGTCCTCGACTTACGATCACACCAATTTTATGTTGCTAAGGGAGACCGTTGTTAAAGGGAATTTTGTCTCATTTTACGAGACGTCCTTGCCACAATGGTTAAGACACAAGTGGGCATAGCTGATTTTTCTGTTTGTGTCCACAGAGCCTGGAAGATGGCCATTTTGGAAGCTAAGGCAACCCAGGTGAGTTTCCTTTGTGGCCTTTTCTTGAAGGTGTGGGTGTGTGGGTAGCTGGACATTACTGAATGCACTGATAGAAGAAAATTATTAGTAGCTGCGGGTTGAACTGTGAGGTTCTTGGTGCGCTTTGAGTTTGGTTGTTTTCTTGTAGATGTTTCCTGACCCAACTAGGTAACATCATCAGGGCTAAAAAGAAGTGGGGTCTGTGGAGAGGAGGAGGAGGAGGAGGTGGTGATGGTGGTGGAGGAGGAGGAGGAGGAAAACTATGACTATGTCCTTGATGCTCTTGAGCTTGGTGGTTTTCTTGGAGACATTTCATCACCCAACTAGGAAACATCATCAGCGCTAGAAGACAGTGGGGTTTGTGGAGGAGGAGAGGGGAAGAAGGAGGGAGGAGGAGGAGAAGAGAGTGGGGTTTATGGAGAAGAGGAGGAGAGGAGGAGGAGGGGAAAAAGGGAGGAGGAAGAGGAGGATGACTGTGGGGTCTTTGTGGCTCTTGGGTTTGGTTGTTTTGTTGCAGATGTTTCACCATCCAGCTATGTACCGTCATCAGTGCTAGAAGGGAACAGGGTTCGCAGAGGAGGAGGAGGAGGAAAGGAGGATGGACAGAAGGAAGAGGAGCACTGTGGGGTCCTTGGTGCTCTCGGGGTTTGGTTGTTTTGTTGCAGACATTTCATGACCCGACTAGGGAACATCATCAGTGCTGGAAGGGAATGGGGTTGTTACTGAATGTCGTTTTCAGATCGACTGAATTAATTTGCTGCGGTAGTTCTAGTGGTTGACTAGGCGGAGGTGGACCTGGTTAAGGCCTGTAAGGGAGGTCAGAAGGTCCCAAAGTGGCACGACAGATTGAGAAACTGGGAAAACATCCAGGAGGAGAAGGCAGATGGAGAAACATTGGCACCGTCGGCCAGAAAGCCTCAAGGTTGAGTAACTCAGCCGGAGATATTTTTAAGAGGTGTGGACATCATCTCTCCAATTTCCCCAGCCAGCCTGTGAATTTTGCCGAGTCACTTTCCACTTTTCGGCCTCGTCCGATTGCTGATCGATAAGTGCAGTTCTTGGGAGGTTGCAGAAACGTCTCAGAGGCTGGATCGATTTTGTAAAGAGATGTCGGAATGAAAAGAAAAACCAAAAAAAATTGGGTGGCCGGCCACGAGTCCCTGCGGGGTTCGGAGGTTGGTCAGTTTTTAATTTTTTTTTAATTTTATTTGCATTTATATCCCGCCCTTCTCCGAAGACTCTGGGCGGCTTACATTGTGTTAAGCAATAGTCTTCATCCATTTGTATATTATATACAAAGTCAACTTTTATTGCCCCCAACAATCTGGGTCCTCATTTTACCTACCTTATAAAGGATGGAAGGCTGAGTCAACCTTGGGCCTGGTGGGACTTGAACCTGCAGTAATTGCAAGCAGCTGCTGTTAATAACAGACTGTCTTACCAGTCTGAGCCACCAGAGGCCCTTTTTCTGTTTTTCTCTCTCCCATCAGTTTTGGGGGGGCCCTCCAGGTGGCATGTGGGCTTGGCACTGTTCCTGCATAACAATGGGCCAGGGGGGTGACATGATAGCAGTCTTCCAATCTCTCAGGGGCTGCCCCAAAGAAGAGGGAGTCAAGCTATTCTCCAAAGCTGCTGAGGGTAGGACAAGAAGTAACGGGTGGAAACTCATCAAGGAGAGAAGCAAGTTGGAATTAAGGAGAAATGTTCTAAGAGTGAGGACAAATAACCAGTGGAACAGCTTGCCACCAGAAATCGTGGGTGCTTCATCACTGGAAGTTTTTAAGAAGAGATTGGCTAGCCATTTGTCTGAAATGGTGTAGGGTCTCCTGCTTGAGCAGGGGGTTGGACTAGAAGATCTCCAAGGTCCCTTTTTGTTCTATTCTGATTGATTGATTTATTTTTTTGATTGGTTGATATCACCCAGAGAGCCGCATTTAGCTCTGGACAATGCAAACATTAGCTTGTCTCTCCCTTGCAACAATGAAGGTCCCTCCCCACAGCTAGGAAAGCCAGCACAGAGTCTTTATTTATGAGGGGTCCTTGGCGCTCTCTAATTGTTTTCCTGCAGATGTTTCATTATCCAATTAGGGAACATCATCAGCGCTACAAGGGAGTGAGGTTGTCGTGTCCCACTCCTCCGCTGACGGCCGGGTCAGGGAAATCCGAATCAGGCTTGCCTCTGCAGCTCTGCCCAAAGTCCTAGCAAAGTCCTCAGGGCAGGCAGGAGACCAGAAAGTGACTTCAGCAAGATAAGTTCGACTTTGCCTGACTCAGAGACTGCCAGAAAGCAGATCCTTTATATAGGCCATGGGGTGTGGCTCCATGACTCAGCACTCATTAAGGCCTGCCCCTCCCTTCCTTCTGTTGCCTCCGCCTATCCAGTCTTCTGATGCGAGGGTCACTCCAATCAGCAGCTGTTGGAAATAAACTTTCCTCAGGCTCACATGCTGTGGAGGAGGGGGAGGGGTCTAGCTGCTCCGTTTGCCTGGGCATGGAGCCAGGGCTGGGACCGGGGGGTGCTCCCTCCTCCTCAGCCTGTCTGGGCATGGAGCCAGGACTGGGGCCGGGAGGCATACATTCCTCCATGTTCGGGAGCAGATAAGCAGACCCCGGCTGCGGTGAGAGCGGACAAGACACAACAGAGGTAAACAGAGAGCAAACCCAACGGATGAGGTTACCTAGATGCGCCATGAAAGGTCTGCAAGGAAACAGCCAAGTTCAGAGACCACCGAGGACCCCCCCAGTCCTCCTCTTCATAAACACAACTCCCTTCTAGCCCTGATGATGTAACCTAGTCAGGTCTGCAAGAAAACCACCGTTCAGGGAACACCAAATACCCCCCCCCCCAGTTCTCCTCGTCCTCCCTGCAAACCCACTCCCTTCCAGCACTGATGATGTAACTTAGTCAGATAATGAAATGTCAAGAAAACAACCAAGGACCCCACAGTTGTCTTCTTTTTCTTCCTCCTCTTCCTCCTCCTCCTCCTCCTGATTTTGAGGGACAAGACGGAAGAGCTGCAACCAAGCCATGGTCAGAGAAGAGAAATCTGATTCCAGGACAGGAATAGAATAGAATAGAAAATAGAACAGAACAGAACAGAACAGAATAGAATAGAAAAGAAAATAGAATAGAATAGAATAGAACAGAATAGAAAATAGAATAGAATAGAATAGAATAGAATAGAATAGAATAGAATAGAAAAGAAAAGAAAATAGAACAGAACAGAATAGAATAGAAAAGAAAATAGAATAGAATAGAATAGAGAATGAATAGAATAGAATAGAAAAGTATAGAAAATAGAATAGAATAGAATAGAATAGAGAATAGAATAGAATAGAAAAGAGAATAGAATAGAATAGAATAGAAAAGGAAAGGAAATAGGATAGGATAGGATAGAATAGAATAGAATAGAATAGAATAGAATAGAATAGAATAGAATAGAATAGAATAGAATAGAATAGAAAATAGAATAGAAAAGAAAAGAAAAGAGAATAGAATAGAATAGAAAAGAGAATAGAATAGAATAGAAAAGAAAATAGAATAGAATAGAATAGAAAAGAAAATAGAATAGAATAGAATAGAATAGAATAGAATAGAATAGAATAGAAAAGAAAATAGGATAGGATAGGATAGGATAGGATAGGATAGAATAGAAAATAGCATAGCATAGCATAGCATAGCATTTTTTATTGGCCAAGTGTGATTGGACACACAAGGAATCTGTCTTGGCGCATATTAAATTATATGAAATATAATTTAAGACAGCATCCCAAGCTTAATTATGAAGAGAAAGAAAGGGAAGCGCGACGCGCATTCAAACTTTCCCATTTCTATTCCCGTAACCTTAGTCGCGTTAGCTGCTGTGTCTTTAGTTTGCAAAGTTTGGTTTCCCTTGGAGATACCCGAGAGGCGCCTCTCAGGGATGGCGTAGGGAGGGAAACAAACCTGCCGTGTGGGAGGAAGAGGGTTGGACTTGATGACCTTGAAGGTTCCTCCCCATTCTGTCATTCTGTGCCTGCAGCCGAAGGGGACCCAAGCTGCTTTGGGATCTCAGGCGCTGATGCTGGGCTGCCTTTCTGTCTTCCAGGTTCACCTCTATGACCCTTATGACGACTATTACCAGACGGTACCTATGGACTCGCACCAGGCAATGTATGTCAGTTCGGATTACCACGGCAACCCCTATGTCGGTAGGTCTGGCAGCTCCTCTCCCCAGTTAATGCTTAAAAGAAGGGATCCTAATTACAGGCTGTCCTCAACCTACGGCCACAATTGAGCCAAACGTTTCCGTTGTTAGGCGAGACAGGCGCTAAAGCGAGTTTTGCCCTATCTTTGTTCTGTCCCCCTCGCCTCAGTCCGAGCGATGGCTTAATTAGCCGGCACTATCGGCTCTGGCAGCAAACTAGCGAGCATCTGCCAAGTGTCTCTGTTATCTCCCTTGATGCCGATGAGTCAACAAACAGTACTTCAGCTCTAGTCAAGCAGTTGATTTGCCTGCTACGAAGAGGCATAGCAGCCCTTGCTGCTTTTATATCCTGTGGGGTGTGGCTCCATGACTCAGCACTTCCTAGGCCTGCCCCACCCCTGCTTCTGGTGTTCCCGCCTCTCCTGCCTACAAAACCTAGGGTCCAGCCAGGCCTGATTGCCATCAGCTGGGTATGGAGGCGTGGCCTGGGGGGGGAAAGAGTCAGGGGACGGAGGCCTCGTTATCTCCTCCACCTGGCCTGCCTCTGGCTCCTGGAGCTGAGCCAGGGAAGCCGGTGCTCCTGAGGTAAGTCCTGATGGCCCTTCCCCCTCACTTTCCAAGTCACTTTCTGGTAGGGGGCCTGGCTCGGGGGGGGGGCGCAGACACAACACTTTTACCACCCTTCTTGCTACAGTTGCTAAGTGAATCACTCCAGCACCAGAATTCCTGCTTTCCAACCTGGTGCCTTTAGCAGCCTTCACTGGCCTGCAGGCCTTCCCAACATAGCCGTTTAATAGAATTCCAATAGAGTTGGAAGCAGGGGTGTAATGCTCCCGGTTCGGACCGGATCACCCGATCCGGTAGCGATGGCGGCGGGTGGTTCGGAGAACCGGTAGCAAAAATCCCTGGCCCCCCTCCATGCCCAGCTGAGCCGTGTGATCATCAGAGGCTTTTTTTTTTTAACTTTTAAAAGCATTTTTTCTTCAGCTGAAAAAATGCTTTTAAAAGTAAAAAAAAAAAAGTTGGCCACACCCACCCAGTCACATTACTCCCCACACCAAGCCACGCCCACAGAACCGGTAGTAACAAATTTTACATTTCACCACTGGTTGGAAGGGACTTTGGAGGTCTTCTAGTCCAACCCCCTGCTCCGATACCATTTCAGAGGGTAGGGTCAGGGAAACTGTTTTGCCCAGCTGCCTGGACCAACAGGAGCCCTGAATTGTTCCCTTGTTCAGCTGATGCACTGATAGCTTGTATTAAATTCCAATTTCTCCAAAATCCGCCATTCCTTTGGGCTTCTAGGCATCTTGAGGGCTGAAGGGACATCTGGTGGCCAAATTGGGTATTGCCACAGATGCAACAAAAGATTTTTAAAAAAAAAAAACTTATTACAGGTAGTCCTCGATTTACAAGTTTGTTTAGCGACCGTTCAGAGTTACAACAGCACTGAAAAAAAACAGACATAACTTTTTTTTGCACTTGCAGCATCCCCATGGGGGCGATGATGACCCAACATGGATCACCTGATCATACTTGGCAATTGGCTCATGTTCATGACGGTTGCAGTGTGATCCCTTTTATGACCTTCTGACAGGGAAAGTGAAAAGGGAAGTCAGGTTCACTTAACAACCTGACGGTCGTTAAGGGTCCTTGAGTGGCTCAGACAGTCTGTTATTAACAGCAGCTGCTTGCAATTACTGCAGGTTTCTAGTCCCACCAGGCCCAAGGTTGACTCAGCCTTCCATCCTTTATAAGGGAGGTAAAATGAGGACCCAGATTGTTGGGGGCAATAAGTTGACTTTGTATATAATATACAAATGGATGAAGACTATTGCTTAACACTTTGTAAGCCGCCCTGAGTCTTTGGAGAAGGATGGGATATAAATGCAAAAACAAAACAAAAAACCGTGTGACTAACTTAACTACTGCAGTGATTCACTTAACAACTGTGGCAAGAAAGGTTGCAAAACGAGGCAAAACCAGTGGTGGGATTCAGCCAGTTTGCACCTATCCGGGAGAACCGGTTGCTAACTTTCTAAGCAGTTCGGAGAACCGGTTGTTGGAAGAAATCTTATTTTGTTTTTCCCCACTTTACAGGGCTAATCCTGTACGGAAGGCAGGAAGGCAACATTCTGGTGGTATTTCTAGCCTCATCTTTATTGCCCCGCTTACAGAAACTGCCTCTCTGGTTAACCCTTGTTACATTGTAACAGCTAAGGCGAAGCGCCCATCGATGTGAGTGACATTGAGTTGGCCACGCCCACACGGTCACATGACCACCGAGCCACGCCTACTCAGCTGGTCATTAGGGCAGAGAACCGGTTGTTAAATTATTTGAATCCCACCACTGGGCAAAACTCAAACAACTGTCTCGCTTACCGACGTACATGTCCGGCTCAATTATAGCCGTAAGTCGAGGACTACCTGTACAATTTTGGAACATTCATGTATTTCAAGTTAAAACCTCTCCTGGTACGGTTGGGCTCTGCCCCTGACGGTGTTTCTCCTTCCTTTCTCCCTCGCAGCTCCCGGGATGACCCACGTCATCATCCGCGAAGACCCCTATCGCGTTTCTGGAGATCAGATGGCCCTGGGCCTGCTTGCTGGAGCCGCCACGGGAGCCGCTCTGGGCTCGTTCATGTGGATGCCTTGTTGGTTCTGATGCTCTGATGCTTTTTGATAGACCGGCCAGCCCAGCCTGGCTGACTCTCCCCCCCACCCACTTTTCCTGGCAAGACCCCCCCTCCCCCCTATTTCGAAAGCGAAGAGGGAAAACCAAAGAGGACGGGATCACTTGGCACATAAATTCCCGGGGATTTTGTAAGATCCTTGGGAAGGTTTTAAAGCACCTGCTGTGTGAACAGTAACCGTGGCCGATAGTTCCCATGCTGCACTGCTAGGCCCTCCCTGGGTCATTTAGGCTCCCTGGGGCAGATCTAGGGCAGACCAAGAGAACGCTGCCCCTGCCCCAAATCTATAGGTTGCATTTCCATGGGGAATTTAGAGGGTTATGTAAGGAGTTGCCAGCAGTTTGGAAATCCATTTAATCTGGCCCGAAGCTTTCATGAAATCTCCTTCTGCAATTTACACACAAGCTATGTTCCCGTAACATCCTTGGCGAAGGTAGAATCGCAGTTAGCCCCCCCCCTTTTTTTTTTTTTGCAGTTCAGGGCCAAGTCCTGCTGATGGGTTTTTCCGTAACCAGGCTCAACGCGTTGTGTGAACGAAGGCGACTCCCCCCCCATTTTTTTTGATTTCTGGCTTAATTTATTTGCAACGGTGCCTTGCGCATCCTCGAGGCGGGCCGTTCTTGGCAGTCCCCCTGCCTGGATCATGTGGCTTGGCTGGTTCTTCTCCAGGGATGCCCCCCCACACACACACTTCCACCTGGGTACGGTCAGAAAAGTTAAGATGGCGCCACAACGATGCAATAGAAGCTGTTTTTTGCGCGCTGCATGTTGCAAAAATCCAGATTCGATCGCATCCAGGGAACTGTCAGATAAAAGACCACATAACCCTCAGCTGCATAACGGGTGGGATAAGAGGCTCAGAAGAGACCCTCCCTAGGCTATAAAGGGGATGGAGGGAGAATTGTACTTTCAGAATACTAAAAGAGTTGGAAGGGACCTTGGAGGTCTTCTAGTCCACATCTGGGTTTCAACCACCAACAAGCCAGCTTCATTTTGGCCTGGTACGTAACAGTAGAGAAAGGGACCACAATGATCTGTGCGAAAGACTTTGGGAGACCAGGTAAAGAGATGCTGCCAAGGGAACTGTCAGATAAAAGACCGCATAACCCTCAGCTGCATAACGGGTGCGATAAGAGGCTCAGAAGAGCCTCTTTTTTTTAACCATATCACGTGGGTACAATTCCTTTGCCCGATCTTGTTAGCCACTTTCCGATCTCCACCACCTCTTTATGGTGGAAGATCTTAAAAAGTTTTATGTTAAGAGTTGCTACATCCTGCCTGGACTCCAATTCAGCTAAGCCCATTCAGCTTGTCCATTTGGACGACCGTTTGTCTGAAACGGCATACGGTTTCCTGTTTGAGCAGGGGGTTGGACTAGAAGACCTCCAAGGTCCCTTCCAATTCTTTTAGTATTCTGAAAGTACAATTCTCCCTCCATCCCCTTTACAGCCTAGGGAGGGTCTCTTCTGAGCCTCTCGTCCCACCCGTTATGCAGCTGAGGGTTATGCGGTCTTTTATCCGACAGTTCCCTTGGCAGCATCTCTTTACCTGGTCTCCCAAAGTCTTTCGCACAGATCATTGCAGTCCCTTTCTCTACTGTTACGTACCAGGCCAAAATGAAGCTGGCTTGTTGGTGGTTGAAACCCAGATGTGGTTGTTGTGTCTCGTCCGCTTTCACCGCAGCCGGGGCCTTCTTATCTGCTTCCGAACGCTGAGGAATGTCCTAGTATGCCTCCCGGCCCCAGCCCTGGCTCCATGCCCAGACAGGCTGAGGAGGAAGAAGTACCTCCAGCCCCCAGCTCTGGCTCCATGCCCAGGCAAACGGAGCAGCTAGACCCCTCCCCCTCCTCCACAGCATGTGAGCCTGAGGAAGGTCAGTTACCAACAGCTGCAGACTGGAGTGACCCTCGCATCAGAAGACTGGATAGGCGGAGGCAACAGAAGGAAGGGAGGGGCAGGCCTGGATAAGTACTGAGTCATAGAGCCACACCCCATGGCCTATATAAAGGATCTGCTTTCTGGCAGTCTCTGAGTCAGGCAAAGTCTAAACATATCTTGCTGAAGTCACTTTCTGGTCTCCTGCCTGCCTTGAGAACTTTGCTAGGACTTTGGCAGAGCTGCAGAGGCACGCCTGATTCGGATTTCCCTGACCCGGCCGTCAGTGGAGGAGTGGGACATGACAGTGGTTTTGTTTGTGTGAACCAGGATGTGACGTTTAGCCATGCGCAGGGTGAGTGGGCATGCGAACAGTGGGAGCGCCAGGTGAAGCATCTCAGCTGCCCTGGGCAAAGGCATCCAGCGAGATTATAGCTGTGTCTTCCTGTCCTTGGTTATCGAGTGCTGGGTTCGAGGTTAAAGAATGAGCTGTGTGAATATGCACTGTAAATATGGGGGTGTTTTTGTAGCCAAGGGTGCCTTGGACCGTTTCCTGTCTGAAAGTTGGGAAGAACTGGGTTCAAGTCCATGGATGTTCACTCAAGTGACTTGGGGCTACTTGTGCTTAGCCTGGCCTACCTCATAGGGGTGTTGTGGGTAAAAATAAAGAGGAAGGAGTTCTGCATGCAGTAGGTTGCTGTGAATTCTGGGAGGAAAAGTCTCGATTGCAATATAACAAACTTAAAGTAGACAACACCATTTTTGCACCTGCTCCAATTTTTCCAGAGTTATTCCCGTGTCTGCCACAAAGATGCCAATGGAGCCCAGTTGCTGGTTAATCTTTGGGAGGCATGTAAATGCCGCCTTTGCACAGACCCATTGTGGGGTTGGCACAGCTAAATGACTGAAACACTGCCAGGTCAGCAAGAGATTTCTGGGCCGAAACCCCCACAGAAATCACAATTGCTTGCAGCAACAACGGCCGTGACTCACCCCAGTAAATACTTGCCAGATCTTTCTTGGTTGCAAGGGTAACCCTTGTTTCCAGATTAACCGATCGGTCTCCTTACGGCAATGACCAATTGGATCTTGCAAAAAATAAAAACAAAAACCAATGTTCAGAGGGAGCATTTCCTGCACATATCCAGGCACATCACGGAATGAGAGTTGCATACGAAATTTAATCATTTTGGATTTAAAGGGAACAGCTTGCCTTTTAAAAGAGAAGCCGCTGGGAAGCGGTGCCCATGGCTCTGGATGGAGGAGGTTGTTTAGCCAGCGGCGGCTCTCCTGAGGGTATCCCATCCCTGCGGCAGGGTCTGCCTCATCTGGTGGGTTGGGGGCTTCCCAAGAAAGCCTCCCTTTAGCCGCAGCGTGAACACACCTCGCTTTGCTTCTCACTGCACGCTACGCAGTTGCCATGTCCCAGTTGTTAGCTTCGGCTTGATTCTTGAACGCTTAAAGCACTAATAATATTAATAATGTATATTTTGGAAGAAAAACTATTTAAGGATTAAAAAAAAAACACCTTGCTCTTCAACACAGTGGCCATTGTCTGTTTTTACGTACCACACTGCAATCTTTTTTTTCTGGGTGTGTGTGTGTGTATGTGTGTTTCCTTCTGGTTCGATCTGGTGCCAGTCAGCTGCCAAACAGTACCTGTCGAATACCCATTTTTTCTCAGAGGGTAAATAAGCGTTGTAATGAGATGGAGGTGCCTCAATTCAAAAGGCTGTTTTAATTTGGCTTTTGCCTCTTCTTCTCCCCCCCCCACTTCTTCAAATGTATTTAAAGTTCATCTACATTTAACTTAATTAGGGGGGGTAGGAAAGCTTACCTGAAAACAATGCACCAGGACTGTCATTTGTGTGTGTTTAGAGTCTCAACCTTGAGGTTTGAAGGCGTGTGGACTTCAACTCCCAGCTTTGCTGGCAGAGGAACTCTGGGAGTTGAAGTCCACAAGTCTTAAAGGGACCAAGGTTGGAGACCCCTGATTTAAGGGAAGGAAAGAATTGTGTTTATTTTCCAATTACTTCCTTCCTGGTAATTTAAGAACAGACTAAATAACAGCATTTGGCCTTTTGATGCTTCCATGAAGCTGTTTCCTTCAGTCAACAGGTCCCGCTGTTTAACCACTGCCGTTTCTCTAGTAATGTAAAAAATAAAAAAAAATTCCAGTCTTGAATCTGTCATTTACAAATCGGTGGATAATGCACGCATGCACATACTCCTCGGACTATTCTCGATCGCAAAAGCCATCGCTATGCAAAACGCGGGGAAGAATCAAGAAAGAGTAAAACAAAGACGGTGCCTTACAAGGAAAAAAAAAAGGAACAAGCTAAATCTAGTTCACGACGGAAGGCGAATATACATGTCCCAGGGTAACGTGGCAGGATCTGATCTGGGTCCGTGTTGTGTCCCGTCCAATCTCACCACAGCCGGGGCCTTCTTATCTGCTTCCGAACACGGAGGAATGTCCTAGTATGCCTCCCGGCCCCAGCCCTGGCTCCATGCCCAGACAGGCTGAAGAGGAGGAAGTATCTCCAGCCCCCAGCTCTGGCTCCAAACGGAGCAACTAGACCCCTCCCCCTCCTCCACAGCATGTGAGCCTGAGGAAGGTCTATTACCAACAGCTGCCGACTGGAGTGACCCTCGCGTCAGACGACTTGATAGGTGGAGGCAACAGAAGGAAGGGAGGGGCAGGCCTGGATAAGTGCTGAGTCATGGAGCCACACCCCATGGCCTATATAAGGGACCTGCTTTCTGGCATTCTCTGAGTCAGGCACAGTCTAAACATATCTTGCTGAAGTCACTTTCTGGTCTCCTGCCTGCCTTGAGAACTTTGCTAGGACTTTGGGCAGAGCTGCAGAGGCACGCCTGATTCGGATTTCCCTGACCCGGTCGTCAGTGGAGGAGTGGGACACGACAGTGGTTTTGTTTGTGTGAACCAGGATGTGACGTTTAGCCATGCGCAGGTTGAGTTGAGTGGGCATGCGAACAGTGGGAGCGCCAGGTGAAGCATCTCAGCTGCCCTGGGCAAAGGCATCCAGCGAGATTATAGCTGTGTCTTCCTGTCCTTGGTTATCGAGTGCTGGGTTCGAGGTTAAAGAATGAGCTGTGTGAATATGCACTGTGAATATGGGGGTGTTTTTGTAGCCAAGGGTGCCTTGGACCGTTTCCTGTCTGAAAGTTGGGAAGAACTGGGTTCAAGTCCATGGATGTTCACTCAAGTGACTTGAGGCTACTTGTGCTTAGCCTGGCCTACCTCATAGGGGTGTTGTGGGTAAAAATAAAGAGGAAGGCGTTTTGCATGCAGTAGGTTGCTGTGAATTCTGGGAGGAAAAGTCTCGATTGCAATCTAACAAACTTAAAGTAGACAACACCATTTTTGCACCTGCTCCAATTTTTCCAGAGTTATTCCCGTGTCTGCCACAAAGATGCCAATGGAGCCCAGTTGCTGGTTAATCTTTGGGAGGCATGTAAATGCCGCCTTTGCACAGACCCATTGTGGGGTTGGCACAGCTAAATGACTGAAACACTGCCAGGTCAGCAAGAGATTTCTGGGCCGAAACCCCCACAGAAATCACAATTGCTTGCAGCAACAACGGCCGTGACTCACCCCAGTAAATACTTGCCAGATCTTTCTTGGTTGCAAGGGTAACCCTTGTTTTCTGATTAACCGATCGGTCTCCTTACGGCAATGACCAATTGGATCTTGCAAAAAACAAAAACCAATGTTCAGAGGGAGCATTTCCTGCACATATCCAGGCACATCGCGGAATGAGAGTTGCATACGAAATTTAATCATTTTGGATTTAAAGGGAACAGCTTGCCTTTTAAAAGAGAAGCCGCTGGGAAGCGGTGCCCATGGCTCTGGATGGAGGAGGTTGTTTAGCCAGCGGCGGCTCTCCTGAGGGTATCCCATCCCTGCGGCAGGGTCTGCCTCATCTGGTGGGTTGGGGGCTTCCCAAGAAAGCCTCCCTTTAGCCGCAGCGCGAACACACCTCGCTTTGCTTCTCACTGCACGCTACGCAGTTGCCATGTCCCAGTTGTTAGCTTCGGCTTGATTCTTGAACGCTTAAAGCACTAATAATATTAATAATGTATATTTTGGAAGAAAAACTATTTAAGGATTAAAAAAAAAACACCTTGCTCTTCAACACAGTGGCCATTGTCTGTTTTTACGTACCACACTGCAATCTTTTTTTTCTGGGTGTGTGTGTGTGTGTGTGTGTTTCCTTCTGGTTCGATCTGGTGCCAGTCAGCTGCCAAACAGTACCTGTCGAATACCCATTTTTTCTCAGAGGGTAAATAAGCGTTGTAATGAGATGGAGGTGCCTCAATTCAAAAGGCTGTTTTAATTTGGCTTTTGCCTCTTCTTCTCCCCCCCCACCACTTCTTCAAATGTATTTAAAGCTCATCTGCTTTTAATTTAATTAGGGGGGTAGGAAAGCTTACCTGAAAACAATGCACCAGGACTGTCATTTGTGTGTGTTTAAGGCAGGGGTCTCCAACCTTGGTCCCTTTAAGACTTGTGGACTTCAACTCCCAGCTTTGCTGACTGAGGAACTCTGGGAGTTGAAGTCCACAAGTCTTAAAGGGACCAAGGTTGGAGACCCCTGATTTAAGGGAAGGAAAGAATTGTGTTTATTTTCCAATTGCTTCCTTCCCGGTAATTTAAGAACAGACTAAATAACAGCATTTGGCCTTTTGATGCTTCCATGAAGCTGTTTCCTTCAGTCAACAGGTCCCGCTGTTTAACCACTGCCATTTCTCTAGTAATGTAAAAAATAAAAAAAAATTCCAGTCTTGAATCTGTCATTTACAAATCGGTGGATAATGCACGCATGCACATACTCCTCGGACTATTCTCGATCGCAAAAGCCATCGCTATGCAAAACGCGGGGAAGAATCAAGAAAGAGTAAAACAAAGACGGTGCCTTACAAGGAAAAAAAAAAGGAACAAGCTAAATCTAGTTCACGACGGAAGGCGAATATACATGTCCCAGGGTAACGTGGCAGGATCTGATCTGGGTCCGTGTTGTGTCTCGTCCAATCTCACCACAGCCGGGGCCTTCTTATCTGCTTCCGAACACGGAGGAATGTCCTAGTATGCCTCCCGGCCCCAGCCCTGGCTCCATGCCCAGACAGGCTGAAGAGGAGGAAGTATCTCCAGCCCCCAGCTCTGGCTCCATGCCCAGGCAAACGGAGCAACTAGACCCCTCCCCCTCCTCCACAGCATGCGAGCCTGAGGGAGGTCAATTGCCAACAGCTGCCGACTGGAGTGACCCTCGCGTCAGACGACTTGATAGGTGGAGGCAACAGAAGGAAGGGAGGGGCAGGCCTGGATAAGTGCTGAGTCATGGAGCCACACCCCATGGCCTATATAAAGGACCTGCTTTCTGGCATTCTCTGAGTCAGGCAGTGTCTAAACATATCTTGCTGAAGTCACTTTCTGGTCTCCTGCCTGCTCTGAGGACTTTGCTAGGACTTTGGCAGAGCTGCGGAGGCACGCCTGATTCGGATTTCCCTGACCCGGTCGTCAGCGGAGGAGTGGGACACGACAGTCCGTCACCTGGAACAGAGGTTTTGTCTTCTGAGCTTTCGGACTCAACGCTGGAGACCATCCTCGGGGGGGGGGGGGGGGAGGGCTTCTCTCTAGCAGAGCGAGTGCTTTGGATTGTTCTGTGTGTGGTGTTCATATGGTGTGTAGCTTTTAAGTTGTTGAATGGGACAGGGCGTAAACACTACCGTTTACAGGGGTCCTGTTTCCCAGGCTTCAATCATTTCTCTGGCTGTTTTGTGCCTGCTCGGCCAACAATCTGAATAGCTGCAAATCTACTTCAGTTCACTGTACCTGTTTTTGTGAAGCAGCTTTAGAAGTAGTCCTCCACTCAACCATGATCAGGACTGAAATTTTCATTGTTGTAGTCATAAGCAGAATCAGATCCAATTTTACAATTTTTATGGCAGTTAAGTGAATCACTAGCGGTTAAGCAAATCAATTATGTATGCTGGCTGGGGAATTGTGAGAATTGAAGTCCGCCCATCTTAAAAGTTGGCACGGTTGGGAAACGCTGCCCTACTCGGAGTTGCACGCTTGCTTCCTGTCTAGAGACCAAAGAATTGTTGCAATACTCAGCTCTGGCACGGAGTTCAAAACAAGCCAGAACTACCAAGGCCAGCGATGGGGAACAAAGGAATCAAAAGAAATAGAGGGAGAAAACTTTTTCTCGTAGTGTTTTGATTAGATACTTTATTGGAAGCAAAAAATTCTGTGCATGTTTTAAAAAATCCAACCCGTGTACACATTTAATTGCTCGAAGAACCCAAACCACAGAAAACTCAGTTATTCAAAAGCAGCGAGATGGGATTCTTTTGTTTTAAGTTTCTGCACACGTAGAGTAACAACGATACAAGGAAAGAAAAAAAAAGAAAAGAAAAGAAAGTAGCCGAGTCTCCTTTTGAGTTTCTTTTCAGGATTAAGTTTGCCGTCGGTTGCCATAGTTTAAACATTTATTTCTAGACATGCTACTTTAAAGAAAGAAAAAAAAAAAAGGAAAAAGAAAAATCACCTCTTCAATATTGCATGAAAAGCATTTGTATGTCAATCTGCCCTTTTAACATGAGATTATGCAAAGTTACTGGAAACTCAAGTCAAAGTGATGGATTTGCCATTCCGACTCTACAATGCAAAGGGAGGGGGGGGAGACACTTTGCACTGAGGCCTCTGAGCCAAGCTGGGCTGCCTTTGCAAAAAAACAGCCCTGCGAGAGAAAAAAAAGCTTTTCCCACATCGCCCCCCCCCCGCCCCTCCACAAACTCTCCTGGCAAACAATGTATTTACAATTGTGTTAACTTACGTAGCAACTTCACAATGACTAGTACTATTAAGAGTGCACTTTTGTAGCGTGTGTGTGTGTGTGTGTGTACATGAGACAGAATGCATGTCTGTTTCCGAAATAAATTGCGGAATCTTGCAACATTCCCAAAGCTTTAAATGGATTAACCAATTCAGAGAGACAGAGAGAGAGAAAGAAGAAAGAAAAGAAAAGAAAAGAAAAGAAAAGAAAAGAAAAGAAAAGAAAAGAAAAGAAAAGAAAAGAAAAGAAAAGAAAAGAAAAGAAAAGAAAAGAAAAGAAAAGAAAAGAAAAGAAAAGAAAAGAAAAGAAAAGAAAAGAAAAGAAAAGAAAAGAAAAGAAAAGAAAGAAAGAAAGAAAGAAAGCCTTGAATGCTAGACAAATTTAAAGCAGAGAAAATAAATATTGAAAGGAAATCACCGTTAATGGTAGTTAAGTTAAACATAATACTAAACGGTTACTTAACCGAATTATGTAGTACATACATAAGACTCAAGACCGAAGGTAAAAAAAGAGAAACGATAATAATGCTGAAAGTAAAGGCAACAGTCTGCATAATTGAAAGTTTTGTTTCCATCTTATGCAACCCCCCCCCCCGCCCCAACATATCATCCTTTTAAAAGGGACTTTTATAACTCTCCCTGCCTCCAGCTGAATATTGAGCTGCCCAATGGCTGTCATTTATCCTGGTCCTACTTCCTCACTTTACGGAAAATTTACAAGCCTGGTTGTAGTGTACATGCCTCCATTTTAGAAACGGATTTTTTGCATCCATTGTTTCTCTTAAAACAGGCCAAACCTGTTTTCAAAGCCCCCCCAAGTGCCCGTTCTGAAAACGTGCCCAGAAACGCAAAAACCAGCCAGAGACTGCACTGCGACCCAGTTTAACTGTGGGGCTTCTCAAGAGGTTTTTCTAAGCCCTTCGGTGGGTGCCACACAGGCGATCTGGAACCGTGCACCTTAAGAAGAAGAAAAAAAAAAGCATCTCACCAGCCGATGCTGAAAGACGGTTTGTCTGCGCTATAAAAGTAGCAAACAACACAATTGAAAGCAGGATTTAACAGGCCACCTTTTGAGTTTCGCTTGCTGGACTGAAAAGGCCGCGCAGTCTCTCTTAGGTTTTGCTCTTCTGTCAACGCTCTGTGGCCTGCAACGGCATCTTCCACCCTGTGACACGCGTCCCTTGCGACGGCAAAACCAGGTGCCATCCTCATTGCCCCCCCCCACCTCCCCACTTTCCATCCATTTGACAAGTGCAATGTTTTAATTTTCTTTATAAAAGAAAAGAAAGGGGGGAAAAAAAAGAAAAGGAACAGACCTCAACAAAGCTGTACTCAACTTCCTAGAACTACGGGAACACGGTAGGGGTGGTTTGGGCTCTTGCGACCCTTTTCCTTCTCTATGCAATGAAGACACCGACTTTTGTTTTGTTTTCTTTTTGTGCTTGTGAAGCTAACAGATCATCTTCACGAGACAGGCAGCAGATGAGGATCCGTGCTGGGGTCAAGTGGTGGAGGTGGTATGGGGAAGGAGGAGGCAAGGCAATTGTCACAGGGAGGCTGAAGAGAGGGAAGGAAGGAGCGGGGAAGGAGGGAAGGAAGGGGGGCAGGAGAAGCCAGTGATGGTTTTGAGGAAGGAAGGAAGGAAAACAAAACACAAAAAAAACCAAAAAACCCCAACACACTATTAGCAGGAGCAGCCTCCTTCACTGACTGGCTGCTCTTGAGGCTTTTCAAGTTTGATGTCGATCACTGGGGAAGAGAAGTTAAGGGAAATGGGAACACAAACACAGCCTCTCAGCTCCGGTTTTAGGAATGGCACACAGGAAGGGGAATTTGTAGCGTGTGAGGGTTGAACAGTGGGGAGTGGGGGGGGGATCCTTGTGGATCTCCAGAGCTGGGTTGCTTTCCTTGCAGGCGTTTCATTACCCATCTAGGGAACACCATCAAGGTTGGGAGTGGGGCTTGCAGGGGGAAGGAGGAGGGGGAGGAGGGCTGTGAGGTCCTTGGTTATTTTATTGCAGACATTTCATGACCCAACTAGGGAACCTCATCAGTGCTAGAAAGGAGGGGGCTAGCAAGGAGGAGGAGGAGGACTATGGGGTCCTTGGTGTTTTCTGAGCTGGGTTACTTTCCTGCTGGCCTTTCATTACCTGACAGCAACGCAAGGAAATAAGCAGAGACGAACAGGAAGAGTAACACTAGTAGACCAACTACCAAGCTGTAAAAAAGCAACTCAGGCAATTGCCAGCCTAGTTGAAGAAATCTCCCACCAACACTGACAGGACAAAGCACTGGTATATAAAAAGAGACCAAACCTCATAGCACTGAGGATGTTACCTTGTTGGGTCATGAAATGTCTGCAAGGAAAATCTCCAAGCTCAGAGACAACCACACTGTCGAATAGACCTTAGGGTGAGGCCACAGCTCCGAACACAAGACAGGGCTGCTGGGCGAAAACCCCATTCGCACCCAACGGGGTTGGAGGAAGAGGGAAGAGCGAGCGGCCCCAGCAGAAGGTTCCCACGGGAAAAGGGTCGATACGGCCAGTCTAGTCCCCCTGCCCCTTTGGGGGAAGAGTCCGAGACTAGAGACCCCCTCCTCCTTAGGGTTAGTGGCCCCAAGTGACCCCAGAAATTTCTCTCTGCATTCGCTCTCAGCAGCGTTCCAAGCTTCTGTTGGGAGTGACGAAGGGTCGTTTGAAACGAGATGGGAAGGGAAATAAATGTAATCAATAAAAAATGTGTCCGGCAGAGGCGGCTTGCTTCAGATCCTGTCTGAATATCCCAGATACCCCGTCTATGGAGATCCAGAAGAACACACTGCTCCCCACAGGTAAGCAACCTCCCCACCTTCCACAAGACCCTGAGGACCTGGGCTCAGGGTCCAAATGGGGGCACTTCCACACTGGAGGTGGCTGGCTGCTAGATCGAGGGCAGACTCCCCCCCCCCACCTTGCTCTCCACCTGTCCCATCATTTCGGTCCTTATCTTGATGCATTTATTCTTGCCGTGTGCCTTTGTCACTGTTTATCTTATAGTTCTATCGTTTGACTTCTGTTTACGCATCTTTTCATTCTGATTCCTTCCCATTCCTGGAAGTCGCCCAGAGCAGCCCTGCAGCGAGATAGGCGGCAGATAAAATAAAGGATAAATAAAGCTCAGGGTTGTTTTTTTGTCTGTGTGTACAGAGCAAAGCGGGAAGAATCAGCTTAGCCTATCAGCGGTCAGCGGGGCTCCGTAGAATTAGGGAAAGGTTCTGCTTGTCCTAGGATGGTACTTTCCATCACGTAGAAGTGGACCTCAACGTTTCCCCTGGCGTAGCTTTCCGGATCAAAGCCAACTTGGGATGCGGGCTACAATTTCCAGAGGAAATTTCAAAGGGGCCTGGCCTCACCACCCAAATTCCCACCTTCAGCTGTCCCTTTGGAATAGCTGCCGGAGCAGCCAAAGCATTCTGCATTGTTTTCTTAATCTTCTTTTGTGGCCCTCCAGCAGCTGAATCGGAGGAGGAGGAAGAGGAAGAGGCATGGGAGTCGGGGTCAGCATCAAGGCAGCCTCAAAGCTCCGAGGGGGAAGAGGGAATGGAGCTGGCAGAGAGAGAGACAGAGGCGGAGCCTGGGCTGTCCGTCAGCCCTCAGGTGGAGAGTCAACAGCCCCCCAGGTCTGGAGGTGGCTGATGAGGAAGAGGAGGAACAGTTGGGTCTGGTGCCTGACGCGCGGATGTGCGGAAGGCAGAGGAGAGGAGAGCAGTGGAAATCTATGGGCTGGTCCTTGGGACGGAAGAGCCACTGCTGCTAGCAAAGCCCCACCCTAGCTCTGGGGATACAAGGCAGGGGGCGGAGATAAATAGATGGGACAGACAACTATTCATCTCCCGGACGGACGGACTTGTTAGCCTGCGTTGAGAGAGAAACTTTTTTGACGGGGCTGCTGGCACTCCTAATAAAGGAATCTTTGAGTTAACTTCAGAGGGTCGTGTCTTGTTTGGGGAGCTGGGGAAAAACACATCTGCTTTGTCATTGTCCCGCCTCCGCCGGCTGCAGCGGTGCTCCCCCTCCCAAAAAAGCCTCAATACCAATGACTGGATTGCTTCACCAACCGAGCGTGGATCAAAGGATACTATCTTCTCTGCTTTTCTCCTGCGTGCTCTCCATGCCAGGCAAAGCAGCAGCCACACGTCGGAAAAGCTGAGGGAGAAAATTAAGAAAGAAAGTTAAGAGGGGAGGGGGAAGAGCAAGATGGATCGATTGAACAATACTTTTGTGCTTTAAGGCTCCACGTTTTTATATAAGGTGCACTGACGCCTTTGGATCAGCGTCCAATAAAAAAGCATTCGTTTTAATGGAAGGTATCAATTGTATTTTATTCCAACTTCATTTCAAATTGTATTTTATTCCAATCTCATTTTAAATGGTTTTTTATCGGATTTTAGCAATACTTTGTGTTTTGAACGCTGCACTTTGATATGGCCAATGGGCTAATTAATAAAGTATGTATGTATGTATGTATGTATGTATGTATGTAAGGGAGAGGTAGTCCCTGACTTACAACTATTTGTTTAGTGACTGTTTCAAGTTACAACGGCTCAGAAAAAAGGGGGCTTTACAACCAGTCCTTGAACTTATGACGGAGTCAGCATCCTCAAGATCGCGTGATCGTAATTCAGTTGCTAGACAACCGTCATATATTTACAGAATAGTTGCAGCATCCCAGGGTTGTAGGTTCCTCCTTTGTGACCTTCCCAGCCCCCAGCCGGCTTCTGACAAGCAAAGTCAATGGGGGAAGCAGGGTTTAGTTAATGACATGATTCAGTAAACAGCTGCAGTGATTCGCTTAACAACGGTGGCAAAAAGAGATCATCAGATGTGGCGCGACTAACTTAACACCCGCCTTGTTTAGCCCCAGAAATTCTGATCCAAATTGTGGTTGCAATTCAAGGACTACCTGCCTTGTGGAAAAATATACAACAGGTGGTTATGAAAAGTTAGAGAACAGGAGTAGATGGGCAGAGGAAACACCAGCTCTTGTTTATGTAACAACAGATTTTTATATATTTTTTTTGGTTATTCTAGTAATAAAATGATGCATTTATTTCGACACAGCCAGCCAGATGGGATCCTAACATCCCCCTCCTCCAGCCTCAAGGAAGACGTGTTTATGCAACAATCCTTTAACATTGAATGTTCTGCAATGGTTGGTGGAATTTCTTTATCTACTGTTTGGGTTTTGCACGGTTGCTCCAAATAAATTTCAGAGGGCTCCCATTCTCTGGCTTCTTCCCCCTATTAGGAAACAGTTAAGCCTATTACTGCCTTTCATGCCAACGTTAATCAGAACTGATTCAATTCCATGAGCCTCAGCAGCACTTCTAACGCTGCTTGCTAGACTGGGCTCTTGTCCTACTTAGATCCAGGCTCTGTGCTAAAGGACAGAACGGTTCAAGGAGCAACAGGCCCAATCAGAAAACCTCAGAATATAGATAGTCCTCGACCTACGACCACAATTGAGCCCAAAATACTGGGTTCCTGAGGAAATGCAGTAGCGCAGTGGCTAAGACGCCGAGCTTGTTGATCAAAAAATCGGCAGTTCAGCGATTCGAATCCCTAGTCCTGCCGCGTAAGGGGGTGAGTTCCCGTGACTTGTCCCAGCTTCTGCCAACCTAGCAGTTCAAAAGCACCTAAAAAAATGCAGGTAGAAAAATAGGGACCACCTTTGGTGGGAAGGGAACAGTGTTCCGTGCGCCTTTGACGTTGAGTCATGCCGTCCACATGACCTTCGGACAGCGCTGGCTCTTCGGCTTTGAAATGGAGATGAGCACCTCCCCCTAGAGTCGGGAATGACTAGCACATACGTGCGAGGGGAACCTTTACCTTAAGTAAGACAGTTGCCAAGTGTTTGATGTCAAGCTCCATTTCACGACCTTTCTCGCCATCCTAGTTAAGTGTCTATAGAGATTATTCTTAGTTATCTTGTCCCAAAGGTATTTTTTTTTTTTCAAGAGGCAACTGGACTGTCTGGTTTTTTCTTTGAAGAGGTTTCGCTTTTCCTCCAAGAAGCTTCTTCAGCTCCGAGTATAATTCTTGCAGTACGTGTTCCACTCTCTCTTTCAAAACTGCCACTGGGAAATTAATCTGTGTCTTATTCTTTCACTGAGGAGTTGCAGCTGCGCTTTCTGCAGCATGTTTTTCTCTGCCTTGTGTCCCTTCACTGTCGAACCCGGACGGAGGCTGTTGGGGATGAGTCTGCATCGCTGTATCTCAAACTGAAGCGCAAATGGTTCCTGTAGTCTGCAATTTTTCTGGAAATCTGTTCATACACCCACACCGTTCAAAGGGTCTTCATCCCAAACTGAGCAGTTCAGAGCTGAAGAAGCTTCTTGGGTGAGAAGCGAAACGTCTTCAAAGAAAAACCAGAAAGTCTGTTCTGTCTCCCCCAACCACAACCAAGAAGACACGTGAGCTGACTATAACTGCCAGCAATTTATTCCTACGACAGATATCAATTCTGGCAACGAACCTGCGATTGCCTGCCAAGTTCTCTTATCTCCTCAGAAGCCAGCGTAACTGCAGTTCGTTGCTGGAGCAACCAAGAGTTCAGAAATAAAAAGAAATCCAGAAGCCAAATTCTTAGTCTCGAAATATTGCAGCCAAAGTTTCCAAGAGTCAGTTTTTGTCCATCACAAGAAGCTATGGAGCAGCTCCTCCTGCTTTTATACCCTGTGGGGTGTGGCTCCGTGACTCAGCACTCTCTAGGCCTGCCCCACCCCTTCTTTTGTTGTTCCCGCCTCTCCTTTCTGCGATGCCTGGGATTTAACCAGGACTGATTGTCAGCAGCTGGGTCTTGAGGCGTTGCCTGGGAGGGGGAAGGTGCGGGAGAAAGAGGCCTTGTCATCTCCTCCACCTGGCCTGCCTCTGGAACCTGGAGCGGAGCCAGAGAGGAAGGTCCTGCAGAGGGAAAAAGCCCTGTCGGCTCTTCCCCCTCACTCTCTTGAGTCACTCTCTGCCAAGAGGCCAGGCTCGGGAGCCGAAGACACAACAAAGTCCAGTTGCCTCTTGAGAAAAAGCACCTTTGGGATAATCCTAATTAAGGGATTCACTGCAGGTGCTACGTTAATAAAACGGTTGTTGTGAATCTGGCTTCCCCATTGACTTCGCTTGTCAGAAGATCGCCAAAGGGGATCATGTGACTCTGGGCTACTATGACCATCATAAATGTGTTCCAAGTGCCCAAATTTTGATCATGTGACCATGGGGATGCTACAACCCCCCAGCTCAAGGCAGGAGACTTTATACCACCTCAGTCAAACGGTTGTCCGGGCCAGTTCAAAAACCTCCATTAATGGACCACCCTGACGGCTGGAAAACAAACTGTTCCATTGATGAATTCTTCTCACTGTCCGAAAATTTCTCCTTGCTTTTAGGTTGGATCTCTCTTGTTTTCACCCGTTACTTCTTGTCCTGCCCTTTTTGGTGGTTTGGGGAACAAGCCAAGCCTCTTTGATTCTGATCAAACAACCTCGTAGTAAAGATTTACCTGATTTTGAATGGGTCTTGAAAGCCTGGAATGACTCTTTTCTTCTTTGACTTTGTAAGACGGGGGTCTCCAAACCTGGCCCCTTTAAGACTTGTGGACTTCAACTCCCAGAATTCCTCAGCCAGGGTTGTTGTAGAGTAGGGGTGGTCAAACTCACGTTATTGTCACATGTCATATTGGGACTTATTCTCCCCTTCGCTAAATCGGGGTGGGCATGGCCAGCATGTGACACATCCAACCCGCAGGCCGTGAGTTTGGCACCCTGTTGTAGAGGAAGGTGTGTGGATATGTTTGCCACTTTGAGTTTTATTTGTAAAAAAAAAAAACAATTAAAGGTGAGAAAATTCTGGGAGTTGAAGTCCACAAGTCTTAAAGGGGCCAAGTTTGGAGACCGCTGCTGTGAGACATAACAATCTGCAGCTCCTTATTACTCACTTGTTTTACGTTGTATCCGGCCTTTGCGCTAGTTTCGATGAACATCACATTCAGCTCTTTGGCTTTCCTTTCTCCTTCTTCAATAGATACTTGTCTGGAAAAGAAAGGAAGAAAATCGTAGTAAGAGAACTGCAGTCTTCGCTTCCTCTAAGAGTTGCTTTCCTTTTACATACCAACAAGGAAAACACCGTTTCAGAACGGTGACGTTTAGATGCTTGAAGGAAGAAAACTCCATTCTTTAGAAGGGTTGGTACTTCTGGCTCTTACGCTTTTATTTACATGGCAATTTACAAATGCAGAGTCCAAGGGCTCTGGACTGCAGAATCTTTCCACTAGAGCAGCGGTTCTCAACCTATGGGTCGGGACCCCGTTGGGGGTCGAATGACGATTTGCCAGGGGTCGCCTAAAACCATCGGAAATATGGGAAGTATACTTGCGAGTCGAAGAATCGCGCTCCAATGGTTGACTCCACAAGCCAGCTGCAGGCTCTTCAAATCGCTAGCCGAATTCGGCTTCAGGCGCGATGAATTAAAAAAGAGAGAAATCTTTGCTCTGACGTCTCCCTCTCAAGCCAGCTGCAATCACTCCCAATCGCTAGCCTAATCTGGCTTCAGGCGCCATAAACTTAATAGGGGAGGAATCTCCGCTTTAATGCCTCCGTCCTCAAGGCAATCGCAAGCAGTTCAGTTCGCTAGCCAAGACGGCTTCAGGCGCGATAAGTTCAAAACGAAAATAATTTTACGGTTGGGGGTTGCCACATCGTGGGGAATTGTATTAAAGGGGTCGCAGCACTATAAAGGTTGAGAACCACTGCACTAGATCAGGGGTCTCCAACCTTGGTCCCTTTAAGACTTGTGGACTTCAACTCCAGAGTTCCTCAGCCAGCTTTGCTGGCTGGGAGTTGAAGTCCACAAGTCTTAAAGGGACCAAGGTTGGAGACCCCTGCACTAGATCACACGTGGCCACTGCATGGCAAGGCCGTGCAGAGAAAATCAGCAATCCTCACACTTATGACCAGTTGCTTAGTGACTGTTTGAAATTACGTTGAACTTCCCCAGGAGTACTTATGAACTGGTTCTAAAGTTCTACTGCACCCCCCACACCTGTGGTCACATAACTGCATCTGGGGCACTTGACAATTGGCCTGCTCTTGTCTGTCTGTCTGTATCTATCCACAATTTTTCATCTCTTTCTGCCTCTTCTACCTCTATTTTTATTCATAATTATCCATCTCTCTCTCAACTATCATCTCTCTCTATCTCCCTCTTCCGTCTGTATTTATCCATGACCATCTTTCTCCATCCATCCATCCATCCATCCATCTCTCCCTCTTCTGTCTGTCTGTATCTGACATAATTTTCCATCTCTTTCTCCTTCTTCTGTCTATATCCATCCATCCATCCAACTTATTGGTCCCCATCTCACAGTTCAAGGTGACTCTGAGCGGCTGCTTTATGTCTGTGTGAGTTCAAGCCCCGCTTTAGCCATGAAAGCCAACTGGGTGACTTTGGGCCACTCCCCGACTCTCAGCCCAACCCACCTCACAGGGTTGTTGTAGAGTAGGGGTGGTCAAACTCACGTCGTTGTCACATGTCAGATTGGGACTTATTCTCCCCTTCGCTAAATTGGGATGGGCATGGCCAGCATGTGACACATCCAACCCGCAGGCCGTGAGTTTGGCACCCTGTTGTAGAGGAAGGTGTGTGGATATGTTTGCCACTTTGAGTTTTATTTGTAAAAAAAAAACAATTAAAGGTGAGAAAATTGATCAGCAAGGAAGGAAGGAGCTTTTCAGGGGAAGTGTTGTGTCTGCGCCCCCCGAGCCGGGCCCCCTGCCAGAAAGTGACTTGGAAAATGAGGGGGAAGGGCCGTCAGGACTTACCTCGGGAGCACCGGCTTCCCTGGCTCAGCTCCAGGAGCCAGAGGCAGGCCAGGTGGAGGAGATAACGAGGCCTCCGTCCCCTGACTCTTTCCCCCCCAGGCCACGCCTCCAGACCCAGCTGATGGCAATCAGGCCTGGCTGGACCCTAGGTTTCGTAGGCAGGAGAGGCGGGAACAACAGAAGCAGGCGTGAGGCAGGCCTAGGAAGTGCTGAGTCACGGAGCCACACCCCACAGGATATAAAAGCAGCAAGGGCTGCTATGCCTCTTCGTAGCAGGCAAATCAACTGCTTGACTAGAGCTGAAGTACTGTTTGTTGACTCATTGGCATCAAGGGAGATAACAGAGACACTTGGCAGACGCTGGCTAGTTTGCTGCCAGAGCTGATAGTGCCGGCTAATTAAGCCATCGCTCGGGACTGTGGCGAGGAGGACACAAGAAAAGTGTGGAGGATCAGAAAACTGCTTCTGAATGTGAGGGACTTTCAGCTACTGAGCTCTAGAGACCCAGTTCAGTTCTCACGTACACACACATTCTTTTTCAAAACCTAGATTTTGGGTTCTATTACAGATCACACTTTTTCAATAAAATATATATTTCAACCTAACCCAAGAAGCAGGAGGTCTGTCTCCTTACCTCTTGTCTGCTAGATCTGTTTTGTTTCCTACAAGCATGATGATCACATCACTACCCCGTTCCGTTCTGACATCATCGATCCATTTTGTGGTTTGCTGGAATGAGTTTACATCTGGGAAGGAAAAATACACAGAATAAAACCTAGGGCAGATCGCTGACAAAAACACATTACAGGTAGTCCTCGACTTAACAACAGTTCGTTTAGTGACCGTTCAGAAGTTACAACGGCACTGAAAAAGGGGACTTGGGGCCAGCTTCCACACTTATGACTATTGCAGAATCCCCCATGGTCACATGAACGAAATTCTGACGCTTGGCAACTGACTTGTATTTATGACGGTTGCGGTGTCCCAAGGTCATGTGATCCCCTTTTGCGAACTTCTGACAAACAAAGTCAAGGGGGAAGCCAGATTCACTTAACAACCGGGTTACTAACTTATCAATTGCAGTGATTCACTTAGCTGTGGCAACAAAGGTCCGTAAAATGGGGTAAAATTCACTTAACCAATGTCTCACTTAACAACAGAAACCTGGGGCTCAACTGTCATTTAGCAACAGAATCTGTCATCAAACAATTGTCATTCATTTAGCAACAGAAATTTTAGGCTCAATTGTGGTCATAAGTCAAGGACTACCTGTATCTACAAAGCATCAGAAAGTCATCCGTGGTCATTTGAGATTCATGAAGTTTTCGGCTGATCAAAGACTGTGGTGAGAGATAGAGCACACTCAGCTACTAGAGGCCATGAACCAATGAAATGTGTTGTATTTCTACCTCCTAAATAACAACAGGAACCTGACTGCTACAAAGAAAAATGCCGGTTTCTAACCTTCATTTACAAGAACATTCTTGGACACTAGATATTAATTCCGTTATTCTGATCTTCTATGGAAAAATATCAACAATGGATTTGATGGATGGCTAATGTAAGTAGGTAGGTAGAATTCTTTATTGGCCAAGTGTGATTGGACACACAAGGAATCTGTCTTGGAATTTGTCATGTGCCATCAAATCATGGTTGACTCTTAAGCAACCGTGTAGATCAGGGGTCTCCAACCTTGGCAACCTTTAAGACTTGTGGACTTCAACTCTGGGAGTTGAAGTCCACAAGTCTTAAAGTTACCAAGGTTGGAGACCCCTGACGTAAATAAAATTTCTCTGTGAAGATTTGGGGCCTCTGGTGGCTCAGACTGCTAAGACTGTTATTAACACAGCTGCTTGCAATTACTGCAGGTTCAAGCCCCACCAGGCCCAAGGTTGACTCAGCCTTCCATCCTTTATAAGGTAGGTAAAATGGGGACCCAGATTGTTGGGGGCAATAAAAGTTGACGTTGTATTTAATATACAAATGGATGAAGACTATTGCTTGACACAGTGTAAGCCGCCCTGAGTCTTCGGAGAAGGGCGGGATATAAATGCAAATAAAAAAAAAATCTGCTCTTTCGGGTCTTCTAATGATGTTTCCCTCACCCTTGCAACCAACTCCAACCTTCTGGCTACTGTTTGTCCTCTTCTTCTCTTTCTCTCCATGCTTGCCACCTTCCTCCAGAGAGCCAAGTCTTTGCCTGTATCCAAAATAAGATGATTTGATCCTGGACATTTGCGCCTTGCGTGTGAAATTTGGACTGATTTGTCTCTTGACCCATTGGTTGGTTTTCTTGGCTGCTAATGGACTTCTCCGGAGTCTTCTCCAACATCGAAGCCCAAGGACGTTGGTCCTCTTCTTCTCTTGCTTCTTCAAAGTCCAACTTTGGCCTCCACAGAGGATCAGAGAGAACATTTCGGTCTGAGCTCTTCTGAACTTTGTAGACACAGGCACATCCTGGCATCTGAACATCTTCTCCATGGCTGCACTATCGAATGTTAGTTTGCAGGACATTTTTCTTGACTGCTTGTTCCTTTAGCATTGACTGTTGGTACTAAAGGCGGAAGCTGCCCACCAGTTTTGGTATCTTCACTGTCAATTCTAAGGATAGAATTGTCCTTCGAAGGCTACAACTGTCAATTTTAAGGCTAGAATATCATCTTTCTACCTATTTCTTAGATTGATCTGGCCGCCCACGCACTCTCAGTGACTCTGGGTGGCTTACAAACATTAGCTCAATTTTCTTCTTATTTCATTTTTATTTCACTTTAGTCCCATTTTTTTTGCACCAGGCCGCTCGACATTTTTTTATTACTCGAGCTTGCAGATCCTTTGCATTATCGGCTATTAGGGTAGCGTCATCAGCATAATAACCTCCACAACATGGTTTCAATGTTCCAAATGCGCTCATCAATCTAAAAATATCTGCAAAATTTCCCAAAGGTATGTAGCAAGCAACTTGTCAGGGCAGGAAAGGCGTTTGATTTGATGAGTAAGAAGCGACTGGGCCCAGGTCTCAATAGACATTAATAGTGGCACAGAAGCAACATGTTTTTTCTTGGCCTCACAACCAGATTATTAATGCCACTACCTGTCTCATTTTGCTTGTAATCACAAAGGTGCTTTTTCAGGAGGCAACTGAACTTTTGTTTTTCCTTTTGAAGACATTTCGCTTCTCCAGCTCTGACTGGATGGTGGGGAATGGAAGGATTGATACTCCTTGCAGACAGCGGGTCATTTGCATCCTTAGAGTGAGTTATTAATGCCACCTGGAGGTTTACCTGGAGGGTCACCTGAGTGGTGCTAATGATTCCTGTAGTCTGCAGTTTTTCTGCAATTTACGAGGCAACTGAATTTTCTTGTTTTTTCTTTCAGACTCTTTAGCTATACAATTTGGGATGAAGGCCCTTGGAATGGGGTGGGAATAGGAATGGATTTCCAGAGGAGAAATTGCAGACTATAGGAACCATTTGCACCATTCAGGTGACTCCAAGGACACAAGTAACTCTCCAAGTGGCCTCAAGGACCCTCTCAAAGGATGCAAATGACCAGCTCTGTCTGCACAGAATATCAATCCTTCGATTCTCCACCATCCAGTCAGAGCTGAAGAAGCTTTTTGGATGAGAAGTGAAACATCTTCAAAAGAAAAAACAAGGAAGTCCAGTTGCGCCTCCTGAAAAAGCACCTTTGGGACAACCCTGACCTGGACGGCTGAGAATCTCTACAGATTTCCATATTGTAGCTTTAGGTCAGGGGGAAAACAACATTTCACAGAAACCAACTTTTCAAAACAGCAAATTATACTCTCAGAAATGAAATGGTTTCTTCTGCCAGTTGATTAACAGTATATATATTTTTTATGCTTGGGTGCACTGGAGCATTAAAACCCAAAAATGTTCCATTCAGGCTGAGCCTAGATTTTATAAAAAGATCTCAATTTTTCTCTTTCATGTTTCAATACCAATTCATTCAGTTGTCTATTTCAAAGGCAGATTTGAAACTGAGAGAAAACAGGAATTGCTTAATGTACTTGCGATAAAAATAAGGCTTCAAAAATGCTTACTAGTATTTTGTTGTGTGTCTGTGCTTTACAGACAGGAGAGGGAAATATCTAAATGCAGTTCTTTGAAAAGTACATACCTTTATAGGAAATTAATCAGTGAAACTAATTAGAAGGAAGGGAGGAAAAAAAAGAAGGTTTTTGTGTACATGAGAACAGGATGTTAACAATCCCTGGAGCTTTTAAGAGCAACGCAAGAACAACAATAAAGGATTTCAATGGAAAAACTCAAGAAACTTAAAGGCAACACAGGACAATAATACCCACAGAACAGCAGATGAATTGAGACGATGGGTGAGACTGGTTTGCTTTCAGGGATTCTGAGCACAGACAGGCAGGGAGGGAAGGAATGCACAAGAGACAACAGTGAGAAGCAGAATCAACAAAACTGAGGGGCTCTGCCTCTAGACTAGAGGCAAAAACTCCCTGGTTTGCTCAGGAGATGATAGAATGTTTAAATTTAAAGAACTGGAAAAGCCAGGGATCGTTTTGCAAAAAGCCTAGCTTTCAAGCCGGAGTCAGCTTTCGAATCCTCACCTAAATGGAAATTAATTTGGTCTAATCCACGGGGAGGAAAATGCTTCCTGCCCATATTCAGAGTCAATCTTGTGGCTTTGTAGATGATGGGTGCAGGACAGGGACAACTTTAGGGTTGAGCCCCGGTGGAGAATCCTGTGAAGCAGGTTCCTGTCCATTTGAAACGCGGTAGAAGGCCTCCTGCTTGAAGCTCCAGGCGAGGAAACCATTTTCATGCCACAGTGAGGGGACAAGCACACTGTGGTAGAGCATGCACAGCTTCGCTTGAGGGAAAGGGAGAGAAGGAGAGGGGAGAAAGGAAGAAAGGAAAGGAAAGGAAAGGAAAGGAAAGGAAAGGAAAGGAAAGGAAGACAATAAGGGGGAAAGAAAGGAGATGGAAATGGAAGGAAGGGAGGGAGGGAGGGAGAGAGGGAGGGAAGGAAGTGGATGGGAGGGAGGAAAGAAGAAAGGAAAAGGAAGGGAGGGAGGGAAGGAAGGAAAAGGAAGGGAGGAAGGGAAAGGGAGAGCATGCACCAAGAATACTGGAAATGCCCCCCCCACTCACTTGTGATATCATACACAACAACTGCAACAGTGGAGTCACGAATGTAGCTAGGAATCAAGCTCCTGAACCGCTCTTGGCCTGCCGTGTCCCACAATTGCAACCGTACCTAACGGAAATCAGTCAAAACAAGCAAGAAAAAAAGAACAAGTCAAAGGCCAGAGCTAAATATACCTACTTGTAATATCGTATACTACTACAGCGGCGGCAGAGTCGCGGATGTAACTGGGAATGAGGCTACGGAAACGTTCCTGGCCCGCAGTATCCCAGAGCTGCAACCTGATCTGTGGGATGGGAGAAAATTTAAAAAGAAAAAAGAAAAAAAAGCCAAACCACCACGAAAACGAACAAAAAGTTCCACTGCTTTTTTTTTTTTAAATAAAAAAGCAAAGGGTTTTTAAAAAATATATATTTTTAAAAAATCATGCATGGAAGGTGTTAACGCTGAGGTTGCAAGCAGAAGGCGGCCGCAATAATTTCTTAGAAGGCTCCGGGTGAGTCCAGGAACCTTTTTTGTGGTGGGGGTGGGGGAGCAGGAAAACCCAGGTAACTTTGCAGATCAGGCAGGCAGCGTCAGGCATCTCTTAGGGCAGCATGCCAGCAAAGGAGGATTCACCTGCAGAGGGGAAAACTCGAGCAGGGATGTGCAACCTTGGCAATTTTTAAGACTCATGGATTTCAACTCCCATAATTCTCCAGCAGAGGAACAAAGGGACCTTGGAGGCCTTCTAGTCCAACCCCCTGCTCAAGCAGGAGATCCTATACCAGTCTAGACAAATGGCATGTCCGAGCTCTTCTTGAAAACCACCTGGCAGGGGAATTCTGCGAGTTGAAGTCCACAAGCCTTAACAGTCCCTTAAGGTTGCACATCCCTTCTGTTGAGGTTTTGCAAGAAACCTGGGATAACTAAGAGCGACTGTTGGAAACCAGTGGGCGTTTTGAACAAAGCCAATTAGCAGCCATATACCATATAGCTTTATCACGCATCGTATTTTAAAACGAAATGAACATGGAACAGCATTGATGGTAAGGGAAATGTTTTCTAACAGTGTGATTTTTACAAATAGAATAGAATAGAATAGAATAGAATAGAATAGAATAGAATAGAATAGAATAGAATAGAGAATAGGAAATAATAGAAATAGGAAAATAGATAGAGTAGAACAGAATAGAGAATAGGAAACAGGAAAACAGAGTAGAGTAGAGTAGAGTAGAGTAGAGTAGAGTAGACTAGACTAGACTAGACTAGACTAGACTAGACTAGACTAAACAGAATAGAGAATAGGAAATAATAGGAAATAGGAAAATAGAATAGAGTAGAGTAGAATAGAACAGAATAGAGAATAGGAAATAGGAAAATAGCGTAGAGTAGAGTAGAGTAGAGTAGAGTAGAGTAGAGTAGAGTAGAGTAGAACAGAACAGAACAGAATAGAATTCTTTATTGGCCAAGTCTGATTTAGACACACAAGGAATTTGTTTCCGGTCCATAATCTCTCAATGTACATACGATGATAGTGGTAGATCATTGAGATAGATGTGCAATTAGATATTTGTTTTGTTTTGAGGGCTTTGGGCCAGAGGATTCTATTCAAAATGATATGCTGGACTAGGACGGTAAGAAAAAAATTGATAGATTGATTGATATTCCAGCTGGAGATGGTCAGAAGGAACACCAGGCCCTTGCAGCTAGATAGGGTCTGAATCTCCACATTGCCCAGAAACCATCGTGGTTGGCATGTGGAATTCCACTGGGGGGGGAGGGAAGAGAAGAGTACAGGTAGTCCTTGACTTACAATACTTTGTTTGTTAGTGACGGTCTGAAGCGACAATGGCACTGAAAAAAGGGACTTATGACCATTTTTCACACTTTAGGACCGTTGCAGCATCCCCCCCATGGTCACGTGAACAAAATTCAGAAGCTTGGCAACCGGTTCGTATTTATGACGGTTGCGGTGTCTTGGGGTCACGTGATCCCCTTCTGCGACCTTCCGACAAGCAGCGTCAAGGGGAAAGCCAGATTCACTTTACAACCGGGTTACTAACAACTGCGGTGATTCACTTAACAACGGTGGCAAGACAGGCCACATGAGGCAAAACTCACTCAAAAAATGTCTCTCTCAGCAAGGGAAATTTTGGGCTCGATTGTGGTCGTAAGTCGAGGACTGCCTGTAATGCAGAAAGTATCAAAACATATGAGTGATGGTATGGGGCAATGGGAGGTGTGGTGGGGTCATAGAGATGCTGCTTAGAGAACGTCAGATAACAGACAGCCTCGCCTGCAGCTGCAGAGTAAAAGAGCAAAAAACCCTAACTAAACAGATACAGCGGGAATTTTGTACTTTCAGACTTGCAAAATTCTCTTAGTGTATCCTTACAATAAAGTGGAATTAGCTCATCTACTCCTATTTCCCGTCTGGTTTACTTGCGAGGGCTGACGGTAGCTTCCAGCACCTCAGCATAACCGTAAGGTTAAAGCATGGAACTATCCTATCTATTTTGAAATATAGGAAAGAAAGGCTTGGCTTTTTAAAAAAGAAATAAACAATTGGACAAAAAGTCTCTTTTTTGTCACTGGGAAATTAGAGGCGATTTCTCACTAAGCAGAACATTTGATTGTCACTGTATAGAGGATTATCAGTTTATTTTATTTGCTACTACAGTGGTACCTTGCTACTCTTTGAAACTCATCGGATGTGGTACTTGAGGTGAGAGTTTTGTCCTGGTACTCCTCGTTTGTTTGGTATTCAACACACAAGCTAAAACTTGTGGGTGTCGGCTGCCTTGCGACTCGCTACATTATTCCTCACGGGGAAATTTTGTTTGGTACTCATCGTGCCTACCAGTAGCGAGGTACCACTGTATAAGGATGGCCTCAAAAAGGGCACTGTGTTATTTACCGGCCACTTCAAATTAACCTCTTTTTCATATAAAGATAATACAGGAGCAAAACACATTCCATCCAATTTATACGTGTGAAATTTAGCTTTCTACCTTCATATGCAGTTTGAAATATTCAGGATAAGAGCGCCGGACTAGTTATTCTCTGCTATGATAAGAAGGTAAGCAAAGCTCCGCTGGTTTGGCCAAGGCCCGCCTTCCTCCAGCATTCTGGCCAACCAGATGCCTCTGAGGTGCTCAGGTAAGGAAAGGGGTTGGATTGTAGAACTTGTTCCCCACAATCAGCATTGGAGGTGTGGCATCCTCAGCCAGCCCATCGGAAATCAGAAACTGCTCATATCCTTGCAAAATGCATTTAGACCAAGATTTCCCAACCTCGGCAATTTTAAGACTTCAACTCCCAGAATTCCCCAGCCAGCCACGCTGGGAGTTGAAGTCCACACGTCTTAAAATTGCCGAGGTTGGGAAACCCTGATGTAGACAATACAAGGCACCATCCACGTTAAAACAGGCTAGTTAGTTACTGCAAAACTCTTACTCACTGTGCGGTCTTCCAGGTACATGGTTTTCGATAAGAAGTCAATGCCGATTGTTGCCTGCAAAATGCAATTCAACAGTGAGTACATAAATGCACGCACACACATTCCTTTTGCTAAAACATGCGCTAGCCACTCAACTGCTGGTCAAGAATAATGAAAATCTGAAATATTAGCTACCATGCTGGATCCATTTAATCAAGCAAATTTGGTGTTGTTGTTTTTTTTATTTTAGATGAACAATTTGCAATTAATCTAGACTCTAATCTGAGGCACAGATCAAAATTCTACTTCCATTACAGGCAGCCCTCAAATTACAACAGTTCATTTGGTGAGTGCTCGAAGTTACAACGGCGCTGGCCGGTTCTCACACTTAGGACTGTTGCAGCATCCCCCATGGTCACGTGGTCAAAATTCAGACGCGTGGCAACTGACTCGTACTTATGACGGTTGCAGTGTTCCGGGGTCATGTGATCACCTTTTGCAACCTTCTGTCAATGGGGAAGCCAGATTCACTGAACAACCATTTTATCAGCTTAACAACTGCAGTGGTTCACTTAACACCTGTGGCAACAAAAGTGGTAAAATGGGGCAAGGCTCACTTAACAACTGTCTCGTTTAACAACAGAAATTTTGGGCTCAATTGTGGTCATTAAGTCAAGTATTACCAGTATATAGAGGGAAGGGAAGACGAACATTTTTAAAAAGGGGGCCTTGAATCGAAGGCTTAACAAAACAGAGGTTCTTTGATGCCAGAGGGAACATTTCTTTTGCTGAAAATTCTCTTTCTAATCTCTTTTCTTTTTTTTAAATAAATCGTATTAATTTTCTATTTATTACATTTCTTAGTGCTTAATAAACATCGTGTTGTCTGGAGAATTAATTTGCTTAACAATACAGATTCCCTTCTTACTCTCCAACCATTTTTTCCAACCTCTGGTAAAATAAGTGCCATGTTTGATAGCATTTTGTGTCTTCTTTCTGTTTGGTTTTCAGTGTCAGCCTACCCATTTCTGCACAATCGAATATCATCTGAATAATCTCCTCGCCTTGCGGTGTTTCTTCATTTTTCTAATATTGTGCGAAGATAATCCTTGCTCTTTTTAATCTTTCAGACAGCTCCTCTGTCCACAAGAAACTTCTGCCACCAATGAAGAAGGAACAGATTCTGCCCATTCTATTCCTAAATGTCCTTCTCCCCTTGATGCTCCTCCTCCTCCTCCTTTGAGTAGTTCCATCCCTTGTGCTTGCTAAGTGAATCCAGGAGCCCGATATTAGGAAGCAGCGAACGTCTCTTGTATTGTGCAGTTTTATCTGGGCTCACCACTGGAAATCCAACTTGGGGCGCCTCCTCGACAGAAAGGATCCGGCCGTCTGGCTGGTTATTTGCAGAGCACACAAAGCCATGTGCTGTGCAGGCGTGAGATAATGCTAAGGCGTGAACAGATTGATGGAGGACTTGAAAGAAGCCTTGCAAAGAGCTATTCAGCAGGCCCTTTTCTTCTTCCACACGGCTGCCCTCGGGCTTCCTCATGCCTCGCAGCGCAGGAAGCAGGGTTTTTAGTTTGGAAAAAGGAATAGGGCTGTTTCAAACCTTGCCCCCCCCTTCTCTCTCCCCTGTCTATTTCCAACAAGGGAAGGGGCAGAGAGACAGGGCTGCAGTGGACTTGCTATATAACCAATGGAGAAAGCAAGAGAGAAAGGAGCAGAGTGCTTAACAGAACTACAGGATAACAGAGTTGGGAGGGACCTTGGAGGTCTTCTAGTCCAACCCCCTGCTCAAGCAGGAAACCCTGTACCATTTCAGACAATGCTTGTCAAATCTTTTCTTACAAACCTCCAGGGTTGAAACACCCACAAATTCTGGAGTGAAGTCATTCCACTGGTTAATTGTCCTCACTGTTAGGGAGTTAATTCCTGAACACACTCAAAACCGTAGAAATGGTGGTAGACTTTAGGAAAAACCCTTCCATACTTCCACCTCTCACAATACTTGACAACACAGTATCAACAGTAGAAACCTTCAAATTTCTGGGTTCTATCATATCGCAAGATCTCAAATGGACAGCTAACATCAAAAACATCATTAAAAAAGGACAACAAAGAATGTTCTTTCTGCGCCAACTCAGTAAGCTCAAACTGCCCAAGGAGCTGCTGATCCAATTCTACAGAGGAATTATTGAGTCTGTCATTTGCACCTCTATAACTGTCTGGTTCGGTTCTGCAACCCAACAAGAAAAACACAGACTTCAGAGGATAATTAGAACTGCAGAAAAAATAATTGCTACCAACTTGCCTTCCATTGAGGACCTGTATACTGCACGAATCAAGAAGAGGGCCGTGAAAATATTTGCAGATCCCTCGCATCCTGGACATAAACTGTTTCAACTCCTACCCTCAAAACGACGCTATAGAGCACTGCACACCAGAACAACTAGACACAAGAACAGTTTTTTCCCAAAGGCCATCACTCTGCTAAACAAATAATTCCCTCAACACTGTCAGACTATTTACTGAATCTGCACTACTATTAATCTTCTCATTGTTCCCATCACTAATCTCTTTCCACTTATGACTGTATGACTATAACTTGTTGCTGGCAATCCTTATGATTTATATTGATATATTGATCATCAATTGTGTTGTAAATGTTGTACCTTGATGAACGTATCTTTTCTTTTATATACACTGAGAGCATATGCACCAAGACAAATTCCTTGTGTGTCCAATCACACTTGGCCAATAAAAATTCTATTCTATTCTATTCTATTAGTTCCAAGTTGCTTCTCTCCTTGATTACTTTCCATCTGTTGCTTCTTCTCCTGCCCTCAGGTGCTCTGGAGAATAGCTTGACTCCTTCTTCTTTGGGGCAGCCCCTCAAATACTGGAACGCTGCTATCATGTCCCCCCTAGTCCTTCTTTTCTCTAGATTAGCCATGCCCAGTTCCCATAAGGTTTCCACGTACGATTTAGCCTCCAGCCACCTAATGATCTTTGATGCTCTTCTCTGCATTCTTTCCAGAATTTTTGGTGAAATCAATATAAAATGGGGTCACATGACCACAGGATGCTGCCAATTAAAACTAGGGTACGCGCTGCACAGAGAACGAAGGCTGGGACAGGACAACTGATGATCGTATGAAGAAAAAAAAAACACGATTAATGGCTGTATCTGCAATGGGCAGAAATAGAAAAGGGTCTGCAAAGAACCTCTGAGCTGCCTTATATCATCAAAAGCCCCCAGTCTGCTGACACCGACCGGAGGAATTCCAATCCAGCCAATAGTACTGTTCAACTTTTGGGAAGGGCTCCTTCACACGCACAAAAAAGGGGGGAAAGGACCCTTGCATTTGTAAGCAACCATTCCCTGTCTTTCAATGTAGTGTGGGCATGTAGAAATTATTTATTTATTATTAAGACTTATACCCCACCCATCTTGCTATCCCAAGCAACAGTAGAAATGTAAATAGAAAAACAGTTACAAATATAAAACAAATCCCATGGGCTGGTCCTTCGGTGTTTCAAGATATAAGCACCCCCCAGGGCCTTGAGTTTGATGCCCCTGCCTTAGTGCATTAACTGGAATAAGTATCTTGGAAAAGCATTGATAGTTCTGAAAAGCTCTTCTTCCAAAGAATGCCAAAATTAAAGTTTGAGTATCACAAAGAAGAACACAAAGTACTCATGCGTAGGTTTCAGAACTGGGGTTAACTGGTCCTGGCTGGGACTTTTAATTGAAATAAATGACTATTTGACCTATGCTTCTTTTTATGCAATCTTCTTCAACTTTCAGAACAAGGAAAATACAAGAAATACATGAGTTGTTGTTTTTTTAAAGGAATTTGCTTGGTCTGGTTAGTCTTAGTCAGAATTTGTTTAGTCTGACTTCCAGGTGACTTAATGTTTATATTGCCAATTCCTGGATAACTTGTGATAAAATTAAACCAAACATTGTTAAGATAATGCATTAATAATATGTTTAACTAAAATACAAAGAATGCAGGCAGTGTGGAAGGAGAGCTTTTAAAATCACCCATTCAGCAGCTAACCAATTAGTTCTAATTTTAAAAAAATCAACCAAGATAAAATAACAGTGCTTCAGAATGGTAGGGTGGTTCTGTTCTTCCCTACAAAATATTATAAACCACAAGAGAGTGTTCAAAATTACAGATAATAAGATTTCAAAGAAAAGGTGGCACCTTCTTGCTTTTATTCCAAAATATGGATGGAGACCAAAATTAAAAACTCAGTTCCATTAACTTATACAGAGAACATGAGACTCCATGGAACACTGAGAAACCAAATTAAAAATATATCTAGGAAAAATTTCTGACTATACATATTTGAAGTAAATAATCTTCTGCTTCTACTTCTTGGACTTTTCCAGCTGCTTTGAGATTTCAAACCTCACATCGATGCTTGTCAAGCCCAGAGATGACACGGTGAAATCCAATCCAATCCTTTATTTGCGTATACCTAAGAGATAGAATCTTGCCATATGAAAGCTATAGTCTTCTAACCTACTAGCTCTATCCTGAGAGTTTCTAGGGTCTGGCTGCTCTGAATATCTTCCCTCCTGCTCCATCCAGCTCGGGGTTGTGCAGACTCTTAATCTGGGCCTCTCTCTGGAAAAGCTCTGGGTTGTAAAAAGTGCACCCCACTTATTCTCCAGGTCCACATTCCATCAGAAAGGTACTGAGAATGGTGGATGATCCGCTCCCTATCCAACCTCTCGCCACAGACTTCTACCCTTTCTTTTCAAAAGACTTCATGTTTTCTACATTTGGCAGAGAAGGGAGTTGAGAAGGACAAGAAGCAACAGATGGAAAGTAATCAAAGAGAGGACCTAGGAGAACTAGAACTAAGGAGAAACTGTCCTTATAGTGAGGACAATTAACCAGAGGAACGGCTTCCCTCCAGAAGTTGTGGTGCTCCATCACTGGAGGTTTTTAAGAAGACACTAGACAGCTACTTGTCTGGAATGGTGTGGGCTCTTCTGTTTGAGAAGGGGGTTGGACTAGAAGACCTCCAAGGTCCCTTCCAGCTCTATTATTCTATGTCTATCTCAGAATGTACATGCCAGAGCAGGCTGAATGTGAGTGTGAGACTGTCATCTGGCAAGTGGGTTAATTCACTACATACGCAAAAAAGATGTTTTAGTTTTCATAAAGTTTTCTCCTTATTTATTAAGATATCTAGCAAACTTATGCAGAACCAATATTAGTCAGACATACGGAAGCACATATGGAATAGCTGTATAGGGTATGAAACACGAAAAGAGAAAAGAGTTTCTGGTATTTTCTACAGTGTACACAACTAGTACAGTCTTTCATTGAAAGCAGGCATACTGATAACAAAGCCAGAAACATCTCTGATTCCTATTTGTTAGAAACAGAGGCCTGACCTTCTATTATTTCTATTCTACTATTGAACATTCTCAAGAAACACCTATATCCATCGTTCTCCAACTACATGAGATTAAAAATAGAGGGAAATCTCTATTAACCTGAAGTATTTCAGCAAAGTTCTGAAACCTGTAAATTAAAGTTTGGAAGTCATAAAACAAAATTTAAAAAAATCTTACCTGGTAGGTGTTGTCAAAGCTGTCATACATGAATCTGGTGATCAAGGAAGTCTTCCCAACTGGAAAAACAAACAAACATGTTGGTAACAGCCACCTAAATTCTAAGCATCATTGTACTGCAGTTAAGGAAAAGACATTTGACATGAATCACATTTTGACAATGATTGTGATTTAGTGACAATAATTAAATAAACCATATGGCCCCCAAACTGTTCCCTTTGAAATATTTTTAGTTTAACAGCATGTGAACACTTATTGTAACATCTGTCCCCATTACAATAAGATTCAACTATCAAAAGCTTTCACGCTTTGCAATTGTGGCTCTATGTTGTTCAGTTGAACTCTGGGAAGAGTCTACTAATCCAGGATTGGCCAAATATAATGATCAAGAACAGGGGTCTCCAAACTTGGCAATTTTAGGATTTGTGAACTCCCAGAATTCCCCAGCAAGCCAGAACTGAAGAAGCTTCTTGGATGAGAAGCAAAACATTTTTAAGGAGCTGGGAAGCAAGAAAGTCATGTTGCCTTTTGAAAAAGTCCCCATTAACATTAGGTTAGCTCCATCCCTCCTGACATTCCAGAAGTCCTTGGCTATGTCACCCATCCTGGGAGTCCCAGAGAGAACCAGAAATATGTGTAGATATCCAGTACTTAGGTGAATGTACTTACCGTATTCTCTCTGCACCTAGGATTTGTATAATTTATACTGAACAATATTTAATTTTAATACTGAGTTTACATTTTTATCATGACAGTTTATATTTGCATTGTGCTTTATTAGGTTGCTGACAGCAGCCCAGAGTCACTTTTCTTGTGATGGTAGCCATATTAGATAGACAGACAGACAGACAGACAGACAGACAGACAGACAGACAGACAGACAGACAGACAGACAGATAGATAGATACAGAGATGGATAGATGGATGGATGGATGGATGGATGGATGGATGGATGGATGGATGGACGGACAAGTGAGTGAGTCATGAGGAGTAAATGAGTTCAATTCATATGGAAAATTATGAACAAACAACAAAATTTGGTTGTCTGGGAAGATTCCTAAGTCACCTGTTGCAAAGAGTGAATAAGGAAACTACTACTGCCAGTAACTCTTATGAAGACTTGAAATCGCCCCCACCCCCACCACACCTTGAACTCAATAATTAGAACAGGAGAATGATAATTTCATCGAAGAATCAACTGTTGTGTCTGAGTAAGGCAAAAAGTTAGTAGTAAAAATTGCAGCTCACTCCCAACTGGTAGAGTGTATATTAATATTCTAAAATTTGTGCAAATGAAGGAGGAAATATGCAGGATTACAACTCTCATCCTCTGCAGCTGATTCCACAATGTGGCAGAATTAATGGGAATTACAATCTAACACAAGCCTTTTAGAGAGAAAATACCAGGAGAAGATCCCTGTACAGTATGTAATACTAAATTCACAGAGGGGCTTAATATTAAAAAAGGCTGGCTGAGGCAAGAATTTGCATCCCAGCCATGCTGATGGTGGTTGGCTTAACCAGCCCTTCCTTTCCTATTTAATAACGAAACAAAACACAAAACTAACAAAAAGAAAGAAATATACCCGTGATCTGGATCCTAATCCAGGGGTCTTCCAAGCCCAAAAAAATAAAATCAAAGAGAAGATAGCTTTGCATATTGAGTAAACTCAGTGAGATGCCATTTATCTTTCCTCCAGTTTGCAGCTGAAAGCAAGCAAATACTTCCCACTTTGACAAAGCAGTCTTTTGTCCAAGTCTGCTTCATGCTGTATTTCAGCCAAACCGTATTTACTGAAAAAAAACAAGGTTTATCATCCACGATAGGCGGCAAGTATTATATATTTCACACTTCAAACTAATAAGCGTGGTACACATGATTAAAGTCCCAAGTTCGTGTCTAAATAAACTAAATTTAGCTGGGTATTTATGAAAGCGAGTGCAGGAAGCTTAAAAAAAAAAAGCTATTTCCGGTATACCAGGCTTCTGCCCACGTAGATTTAAGCAGTCAGGAACATCATGTACTGTGAGCAAAGAAAAAGGACTGATTCCTCTCAAAAGCACAATCTTTTTCACAAATGTGCTGTTGGAGAATTTCTCACACAGTGAAGACATAAATGGACAAAGCTGCTAACCAGGGATTGGGAGTAAATGAAGAGTCCTTTTTGGACAAGACGGAGGGCTTTTCAAGAGACGCTGGGAAAGAAAAAATAAAGAGACTCATATTCAACAGTGGGTTAGAACAGGACTCATTGACTTAATGAAAAAGGTGTATCTTTACCATACAAGTCCTAAGCCATTTTGTTGTGACTCCAGCCTCCGAACCTGGCCCCATGCCCGAAAGTGACTCCGAGAGTGAGGAAGAAGGGCCGGTAAGGCTTACCTCGGGAGCACCGATGCCTTTGGCCTGGCTCCAGAAGCCAGAACCAGACCAGTCGGAGGATGTAATGAGGCTGTCATCTTCTGATTCCTCCCTTCCCCAGGCTATGCCTTCAGACCCAGCTGATAATGATAATAATAATAATCAAGCTTGGATCGACCCACGCTTCAGAAGATTAGAGAGGCGGCGTCATCAAAGGGAAAGGTGGGGCAGGAGCCCCACCCCACAGGATATATAAGGAGCTTGGGGACTGCTCTCACTCCACGGGAAGCAAAGTTTAGCTGATCCGTTTCAAAAAGAGCTGAAAGTCTTGCTATGTGAGTCATTTGTTTAAACTTTGGCAGGCAGCTGCGATTTCTCTGCCAGGACTGATAAGAGCCGTGAATCCACTGGCTGAAGGCCAGCTCGTTAATCCGAAGTGGGGAAGGAGACAGAACACATTTAGAGGTTTAAAGGGCAGTGTATCAACACCTTAACTTGTCCCAAAAGTGCTTTTTCCCAAAGAAAGCTTCTTGGATGAGAAGCGAAATGTCAACTCTGAAGCAAACCTGGCTAAAGCCATCTTTTGATATCTCATAATTGCCATGAACTTGCAAGGGGGAAGGGGGGGAAAATAACAGCCTAGCTAGTAGTCAAAACAAAAAGCTTTCTCCTGGGAACCAAGGTCAAATCCACAGGTGGCAGTTGAAGGAGGCGGGAAGTTGACCAAGGAGCCCGCCAAACGTCCTAAGTGGGCAATGTGACCTGTGACAATAGGGGAGGGGATCAATTGCTATTTTATTTTTTGTCATAAAAATAAACTTTCAGAGTTGGGTTTCACTGGCTGTGCCGATTTGATGCATCCAATAAAGTTCTGCTTTTGATGGGTGCGTTACTCAGAACACTGACACGAAATGTTTTCAAAGGGGGGAAAAAAACCAAGAATGCCCAGTTGCCTTTTGGAGAAAACCCCTTTGGGACAACCATGACCTGGATGATGGGGAGAATCTCCACAGACAACACCTTAACTTGTGACTGCACAGTGTAACAGCTGAATCTGCAGGGTGACAAGTCTGAAGGTCTTTTTCTCTCAGAAGCCCTGGGAACCTTTGTATCTTATAGTCCTGCCTCTTTTCTGGAGTCAGGACTCGGCACTTCCAAGTAGCACTATCTATCTCCTCTGAAGCCAGCTTTGGCTCCCTGTCCTGCCTTTCCCCACAATGGAATGAGGAAGAGTATGACTAAATCCACGATTAATAAAAGAGATAAGGGACGTTAGATTTACATTACACCGAAAAATAAGTAAGAATAAAACTTCAAAGTACCAAGTACCAGAAAACATTTCACTTATTTCTACTGAAACAGCAGTATAAGTATTCCCAGAAGTTCTTCGTCCTCTCTGAGCTTGTTTTCGTGCAGACATCTCATTACCCAAACTAGGTAACATTATCAGTGCAACGTCTGCAAGAAAAGAAGCACCAAGGACCCCTGAGCTACAAATATTCTCCTTTATTAGTCCCAAAGGTGCTTTTCAAAAGGCAACTGAACTGAACTGAACAAGCTTCTTGGATGAGATGCGAAAGGTTTACTAGGAAAAACTTAAGAAACTCCAGTTGTCTTTTGGAAAATCACCTTTGGACTTTGCTTGTCAAACGGTCACAAAAGGGGATCACATAACCCTGTGATGCTGCAACCGTCATAAATACATGCTGGTTGCCAAGCAGTTGAATTTTGATCAGGCGACTGTGGTAACGCTGCAACAATTGTAAGTGTGAAAAATGGTCCTAAGTCACTTTTTTCAGTGCCCTTGTAACTTCAAACGGTCACTAAATGAACCGTTGTAAGTCAAGGACGACCTGTATAACCTACTGTCTTCTTCGCTGATAGAAGGAAGATTTTAGGGAGAGATTGCACCCACCTCATTGGAAGAGACAGGAATATTTTCTTGTGTGGTTCTGAGCTATGCAGAGTGCAGAGTCCGGCTGACCACAAAATAATTTATTTTAATGCATGCTGATTAGTGTACGTTCAAAGTGACCATAAAGTTATTCTAAGTTCTAAGTTCACCTCTTTTGACCTGGTCTTGCCAACTCCGAGGAAGGGAGCACCATTTCCTGGCTAGCTGACAGATCACTGGATATCTCCATTCGTGTTGCTAAATGTGTCGCTCTTCACTATTAAGGGCCCATTCATTTCGCGCTTCTTTAACCTCATCGGTTTTAAGCATGCATTCCTTTACCACTTCTGGTTGTTTATAAGAGATTATACTATCTGTCCATAACATTAAATACCTCTACTAAAGCAGGGGTCTCCAACCGTGGCAACTTTAAGACTTGTGGATGTCAACTCCCAGAATTCCTCAGCCAGCAAAGTTTAAAGTTGCCACGGTTGGAGACTCCTGTACTAAAGGACTTCTGCCTCTATGACAAAGGATCCCTCAGTACCACTGTAAGGAGAGAGAACAATTGCTATTGCCCTCAGGGGGGCAGTTGTTTTGTTTTTTTTTGAACAGTTTAATTTGGCTCAACCACATAAAACCTCTCTAACATTCTCTTTTAATGTTTTTAGAAGCAAAGAAATTGCCTGGGCTTCTAAGAGTCAGGCTGGTCAAGGAATCTTAAAGGTTGCAGGCTGGACTAGGAAGTTTAAAAAAAAAACCGTTTGGAGGAAAAGCAGTGGAAAATCATTTCTATAATGTTGCCAAGAAAACTGCATGGGTGAATCAGGTATTCACTAGGAAATGAGTTGGGGGGTCTCGTGGGGATCTTTATCTTTTTATGGACCATTGCAAAGGCCTGTAAAGTCCTCTAGTATTCAAAGGCCTCTAGTATTCAAAGGGGAAAAGAATGACAGGCCATTCTGATAAGCAAGCTATATAGATAAGAGTCACATATGATGGGATTCAGATAAATCTATTCAAATGGCCATCGCAGTGGAGTACACCTTAATGTGTCCCCTAGCTTTTCTGGCTTTTATTAAACTAGCAGTTTTTTAATTGTGAGAGAGGGTACGCTCACTCTTAATTATTCAGGGCCGGTTTAGCTCTGCCTGGTAAGGCCTGTTATTAAGAACACAAAGCCTGCAATTACTGCAGGTTCGAGCCCGGCCCAAGGTTGACTCAGCCTTCCATCCTTTATAAGGTAGGTAAAATGAGGACCCAGATTGTTGGGGGGGCAATAAGTTGACTTTGTAAATATATACAAATAGAATGAGACTATTGCCCTATACATTGTAAGCCGCCCTGAGTCTTCGGAGAAGGGCGGGGTATAAATGTAAACAAAAAAAAAAAAAAAAAAATTAAGATTAAGGGCAGATAAAGCCCCTTGGGAATGTGCCCCGAGAGATTACTTAAAAACTGCCTAGAGCTCAGCGTTTAATCTGGTGGCAAATACCCAGCTGCCAAGTAATTCTGGAATCAAAGATATAAATCAATACAAAAGAGCCCTCAAACAAAGAAATACCGAGGCTAGATTTTTTTACTTTGATTCAGATTTATTTATTTATTTATTATTCATATTTGTATACCGCCCTATCTCCCGAAGGACTCAGGGCGGTTCACAGGCATATAAAAACATTTATATACAAATTAAAATAATCATTAAAAAGCTTATTCTAATGCCCAATTATTAAAAATAGAAATATAAATATTAAAACCAATTTAAAACCCCTATAAATTTAAAATCTAAGCCAGTCCTGCACAGATGAATAAATGTGTCTTGAGCTCGCGACGGAAGGTTCGGAGGTCCGGAAGTTGACGGAGTCCTGGGGGGAGTTCGTTCCAGAGGGTGGGAGCCCCCACAGAGAAGGCCCTTCCCCTGGGCGTCGCCAGACGACACTGCCTAGCTGACGGCACCCTGAGGAGTCCCTCTCTGTGAGAGCGCACGGGTCGGTGAGAGGTATTCAGTAGCAGCAGGCGGTCCCATAAATAGCCCGGCCCTATGCCATGGAGCGCTTTGAAGGTGGTTACCAAAACCTTGAAGCGCACCCGGAAGGCCACAGGTAGCCAGTGCAGCCTGCGCAGGATTGGTGTCATACGGGAGCCACGAGGGGCTCCCTCTATAACCCGCGCAGCCGCATTCTGAACTAACTGCAGCCTCCGGATGCCCTTCAAGGGGAGCCCCATGTAGAGAGCATTGCAGTAATCCAGGCGAGACGTCACGAGGGCGTGAGTGACTGTGCATAGGGCATCCCGGTCTAGAAAGGGGCGCAACTGGCGCACCAGGCGAACCTGGTAAAAAGCTCTCCTGGAGACGGCCGTCAAATGATCTTGTCGTGTCCCACTCCTCCGCTGACAGCCGGGTCAGGGAAATCCGAATCAGGCTTGCCTCTGCAGCTCTGCCCAAAGTCCTAGCAAAGTCCTCAGAGAAGGCAGGAGACCAGTAAGTGACTTCAGCAAGATAAGTTCGACTTTTGCCTGACTCAGAGACTGCCAGAAAGCAGATCCTTTATATAGGCCATGGGGTGTGGCTCCATGACTCAGCACTCATTAAGGCCTGCCCCTCCCTTCCCTCTGTTGCCTCCGCCTATCCAATCTTCTGATGCGAGGATTACTCCAATCAGCTGTTGGGAATAAACCCTCCTCAGGCTCACATGCTGTGGAGGAGGGGGAGGGGTCTAGCTGCTCCGTTTGCCTGGGCATGGAGTCAGGGCTGGGGCCGGGAGATTCTCCTTCTTCTGCAGTTTGTGTGGGCATGGAGCCAGGACTTGGGCCGGGAGGCATACATTCCTCAGTATTCGGGAGCAGGTAAGAAGGCCCCGGCTGCTCTGAGGGCGGGCAAGACACAACAGATCTTCAAAAGACAGCCGTTCATCCAGGAGGACGCCCAAGTTGCGCACCCCTTCCATCGGGGCCAATGACTCGCCCCCAACAGTCAGCCGAGGACTCAGCTGACTGTACCGAGATGCCGGCATCCACAGCCACTCTGTCTTGGAGGGATTGAGCTTGAGCCTGTTTCTCCCCATCCAGACCCGTACGGCCTCCAAGCACCGGGACAACACTTGATAACCGTTGGGGTGGCCCGGTGTGAAAAGTACAGCTGGGTGTCATCAGCGTACAGCTGGTACCTCACACGAAGCCACTGATGATCTCACCCAGCGGCTTCATATAGATGTTGAACAGAAGGCGAGAGGATCGACCCCGCGGCACCCCACAAGTGAGGCGCCTCGGGCCGACCTCTGCCCCCTGTCAACACCGTCTGCGACGATCGGAGAGATAGGAGGAGAACCACCGATAAGCGGTGCCTCCACTCCCAATCCCCCAACCGGCGCAGCAGGATACCATGGTCGATGGTATCGAAAGCCGCTGAGAGGTCTAATAGGACCAGGGCAGAGGAACATCCCTATCCCTGGCCCTCAGAGATCATCCACCAACGCGACCAAAGCCATCTCAGTGCTGTAACGGGCGGAAGCCGGACTGGAGCAGGTCTAGATAGACAGTTTCATCCAGGTGTAAGGAAACTGATATGCCACCATACTCTCTACAACCTTCGCCGCAGCGAAGGTTGGAGACCGGACGATAATTACCTAAAACAGCGGGTCAGGAAGGCTTCTTGAGGAGGGGTCTCACCACCGCCTCTTTCAAGGCGGCCGGGAAGACTCCCTCCACCAAGGAGGCGCTCGTAATTGCCTGGAGCCAGCCTCGTGTCACCTCCTGAGTGGCCAGCACCAACCAGGAGGGGCACGGGTCCAGTAAACACGTGGTGGCATTCAACCTACCCAACAACCTGTCCATGTCCTCGGGAGCCACAGGGTCAAACTCATCCCATAAAATGTCACCAAGACCACCCTCAGCCGTCTCACCCGCGTCACCGCAATTTTGGTCCAGACCATCCCGAAGCTGAACGATTTTATCGTATAGATAACCGTTAAACTCCTCAGCACGTCCCTGCAATGGGTCATCCCGCTCCCCGTGGTGTAAGAGGGAGCGAGTCACCCGAAACAGGGCGGCTGGGCGGTTATCTGCCGATGCAATGAGGGAGGAGGCGTAGCTACGCCTCGCTTCCCTCAATGCCACTAGGTAAGCCCTAGTATAGGACTTCACTAGTGTCCGATCAGCTTCCGAACGGCTAGACCTCCAGGAACTCTCTAGGCGTCTTCTCCGGCGCTTCATCCCTCTCAGCTCCTCAGAGAACCAAGGAGCCGGTTGGGACCTGCGCCGGGTCAGAGGCCGCAAAGGCACGACACGGTCTAATGCCCCCGCCGCGGCCCGTTCCCAGGCCGCAACAAGTTCCTCAGCCGAGCCGTGAGCCAGACCCTCAGGAAATGGCCCAAGCTCCGTCCGGAACCCCTCCAGGTCCATCAGGCGCCTGGGACGGAACCAACGTGTCGGCTCCGTCTCCCTGCGGTGGTGAAACCAGATGAAACCAGAACTTTTAAATCTTGTATGCATAAAGATGGAAAACGCATTAATTCCCACAATGAAAGAAGAATGGATGTAAAGATGATGGAGATAGTGAAACTGGCTGTTTTAGGCAAAGAAAAGAATTTAGCTTCTGGATTTTTTTGCTCAAAGTATTCTAAAACAAGAATGCACTTAGATGCCCAGTGGGGCAGGCACAGAACAGCCTAAGAGGAACAAAGTCTGCTTTCCTGCGGTGCCGAGAGGGACAACGGAGCAGCATTACGGACACGTTGGATGGTGTCCTGGGTAGCAAATTGGTTAAAAGCAAAAAGCAGGGAGAATCTGATGGGACCTAGACAGAATCTTGCCGAACTAAAACGCGCTATCAGCTCCATAAATCATAAACATTGGGAACTACATTGGGAGGAACTGTCGTCACCCTCTTTCTCTCACACAAACTATCTCTACTAAGTTGTTGCTTGCTGCTCTGGAATGCATACCTTCCTTTCTGGGAATTCAGACTATATTCCACAAAATCTATTTTATGTGAGAAATTGGGATTGGAAAACCAAAACGGTACTTTACTGAGAAAGACTTATTTATTTATTTATTTATTTATTTATTTATTTATTTATTTATTTATTTATTTATTTTTCAAATTTTTATACCGCCCTATCTCCCGAAGGACTCAGGGCGCTTTACAGCCATATAAAAACATAAAAAACATAAGAATAAATACAAGTTAAAACAACATTTTAAAAAACTTATTACATTAGGACAAATTTAAAAATATTGATTAAAATAGTACAAAACTCCATTTAAAACTAATTTTTAAAAACTAAACCCTAGGCCAGCCCCGCACAAATAAATAGATGTGTCTTAAGCTCGCGGCGGAAGGTTCGAAGGTCAGGAAGTTGGCGCAGTCCTGGGGGGAGCTTCAATAACTTGTAAACCTGATTGTACTAATCTTTGCCCCCATCCTCCCCATCAAGGACTATTTGTATCAAAAGTGAGAGTTAACTTATCTTAACTGGCTATGTTCAAGCACAGGTTTTACTTGGATCCCTGCACTGAGTAAGGAGTTGGATTCAAAGCTATACCAATCCTGTACAGAATTGTAAAAGATCATTTGGAGGTGGGAGATACTGCCAATGCAATCTACTGGATCCCCTGCATGGTTTGCCCCTGTGTTTATGTAGGACAGACAGGGAGGTAGCTAACCACCAGGTTGCAAGAACACAAGCGATTGGTCAGATGAGACCACTCGTTGGTAGCTTCACATTGCAATGAACAAGGATATACATTCAATTTTGCAGCTACTAAGATTGTTGGACTGAGCAGGTACAAAAACAGGCAGGGAAGTGATTGAAGTCTGGGAAACAGGCCTGTTGTCAGTCAACAGGAGTGCCAATTTACCACCAGCTTGTCAAGTACTTAGGAAGATGCCACACACAGTCAGGCACCATATAAATATGACTCACAAAATAGCCCAAACTACACACACTGCTAGAGAGAAGTTCCTGGAGGAGGAGCTCCAGCGCAAGTACAAAAGCTTGGAAGAGTAAACCTCTCGTCCCAGTGACTGACCCAGACTAGTAACATTATCCTGGGACGCATATATTTGCTTTCATTTGTGAGAATTGTAAAAAGTGTAAAAAAATGAAGTAGAAAGCCTGGCTAAATGCTCTGTGCACCAAAAAAAGAAGGGAGTTTGTGCTCAGTAGACACACAAAAACATTTATCCCATGGTTAGAAGCAATTTTATTTCTGCTACGCAGTCATGGAAATGACTTAATATCAGTCCCTATGTAGTTAGCAAAAAATTGGAAAGAGCTTTTAAGACCACTACTGGCATAAAAATAGCAGCAAATTTACATGTTTCTTCTTTCAAAACTTCACCTCTCAAGCTTGGGACTGCTGTTCTAGACAAGAGTTTGAACCAGCAGCAGCTAGGACTGTTGCCTTTGCGTGTCATTCTAGCTTCTATCTGACTCTAGTAAATCTGGCCGTCCATAGATAAATGGGAATGAGTCTGCATAAATATTCTTAAGTACGATAAACATGACAGCGTACTCTTGTCCCATTCATGTAGGCAAAAATGCTGGCCTCATCCATTGGCTAAAAGAACAAGAGCTACAGATTGCTGCTATTTAAGCAAAAAATACAAGAAAACAGGCCAGGCTGAACTGCATATAAAAATGCCAGTCTTTTGCTTTCTGGCATTTATATACCAATGTCACTCTTCTCCATTGTCTTGGTCTTTCTTTCTTTTTTTTTAAAGTATGCCTGGGGGAAATGTCGATTTTTAATTGATACGAGATGCTTTGGAAGACAATTGTTTGAAAGATGCCATAGCAAGTAAAAGTAGTCCTTGATTTACAATCATTTGTTTGGTGACCAAAGAAAAAAGTGACTTATGACTGTTTTTCAAACTTACAGGTATTGTAGCATCCCCAAGCTCACATAACCAAAATCCAGCTGTTTGGCTACTGACTCACATTTATGATGGTTGCAGTGTCCAAAAAAGTCAGGCGATCCCCTTTTGTGACCTTCTGACAAACAAAGTCAATGGGGAAGCCGGATTCACTTAACAGCCAGGTTGCTAATTTATCAACCGCAGTGATTCACTTAACAACTGTGGCAAGAAAGGTCGTAAAATGGGGCAAAACTCACTTAACAAATGTTTCAGTTAACAGCAGAAATTTTGGGCTTGATTGATGTCGTAAGTCGATGATTACCTGTATAATAGAGCCCATGAGTATTGCTGAAATCTTCTGGTTCCCAAACCTATGATATATTTCTCTATCACTTTAGGGTATTTAGAGTAAGAAACCCCCACCCTCAAAAAAGCCCATGTTTTAACTCTCAGGCATCAATTCTCTAAGCAGCCATCTGAGCTGCCAAACTAAGACAAAGACTTTTTAAAAAGCAGTGCAGGCCATTAGCTAAGAATACAAGATTAAACCGGATGAAGGAAACCATCATGAATATTCATGACTGTCTGGTGCAAAAAAAGCCATGAAAGGAAGCTAACAGAATAGCCCGAGATGGCAAGAAATAAGCAAAAGTGACATGTACCTAACAAAAGAGCATTCTCAAAAAAGGAAATATTGTGCCGATAAAGGAGAATATTTGTAGCTCAGAGTTGAAAGAGAGGGTCCTTGGGGCTCTCTGAGCTGGGTTGTTTTCTTACAGACGTTTCATTACCCAAATTGGAAATTTTTAAGAAAATGTTGGATAACCATCTGACTGAGATGGTGTAGGGTTTCCTGCCTGGGCAGGGGGTTGGACAGAAGACCTCCAAGGTCCCTTCCAACTCTGTTGTTATATTATATTATATTATATTATATTATATTATATTATATTATATTATATTATATTATATTATATTATATTATATTATATTATATTATATTAAACCAACATCATCAGTGTTAGTGACTAGGTTGGAGTTAACTGGCACTATTTCTTTCTATGGAAAATTTATATGAAAAGAAAAATCCTCTATTCTCAGCTATTTTTTCCGTCCAATGAAAAAGGGGAAAAAACACTTGTTTTGAGTTTTCATTGTTCCTTAAAAAAAGAACACCTGACGAGGTTTAAGTTCTGTTCAGATAGAAAGCGAGGTATTTAAAATGTTCCAGCAGCTGGCGTTGTTTTGTTCCAAGCTCAATAGCCAGTTTTTAAAAATTATTTCTTCTACAGCTATAACGGAAAACTGTCTTCTGATTCTTTGTAAACCAGCAGTGGCATACATTAAAGCAACTCCACAAATGGAATTTCATAAGCCCACTGGTTGCTGAATTAATTAAATTTGTTTTTTCTTTCTTTCAATTAAACACTCAGCACGACTAATAGCAATTACGTAAGAATAAGGAATATAATTAGACTAAGAAGAAATTTTAAATTGGTATCATTAAACTCAAAGTTAACTGTTACACTAACGATTAAACATACGGAAAAGAAAAATATTGACTTTCTTTGTTTTCCTAAATGCTAGAAGAGTGGAGGCCAAGTGCACTTTTTTAGGGAGTGCATTATATAGGCCTTTTTAAATAAATGAGATGCTTGAGAGCAAACAGAGGAGGGTCTTCAAAAAAAGCTGGTCATTTTTATTTTATTTTTTAATTTATACCTGACCTTTATTATTTTCATAAATACTCAACAGCGGTTTACCTAATAGCAACAAAGATGATTAGGGGGCTGGAGGCTAAACCATATAAAGAACGGTTGCAGGAACTGGGCATGGCTAGTTTAATGAAAAGAAGGTCTAGGGGAGACATAATAGCAGTCTTCCAATATCTCAGGGGCTGCCCCAAAGAAGTGGGAGTCAAGCTATTCTCCAAAGCACCTGAGGGTAGAACATGAAGCAATGGATGGAAACTCACCAAGGAGAGAAGCAGCCTGGAACTAAGGAGAAATTTCCTGACAGTTAGAACAATCAATCTGTGGAACAGCTAGCCTCCAGAAGTTGCAAATGCTCCAGCACTGGAAGTTTTTAAGAAGAAATTGGACAACCATTTGTCTGAAATAATACAGGGTTTCCTGCCTAAGCAGGGGGTTGGACTAGACGACCTCCAAGGTCCCTTCCCACTCTGTTATTCTAACCTTATAATATTCCTTCCTCCTATTTTCCTCACAACCACAGCTGTGTGAGGAGAGCTGGGCAGAGAGAAAGGGACTGGACCAAGATCAACCAACTGGCTTTCATGGCCAAGGCAGGACTAGAACTAACTATTACCTGGTGATTAGCCCAAAATCACCCAGTTGGCTTTTGTCCTTAAGGCAGGACTGGAACTCCTCTTCTCCTGGCTTCTAGCCCGATGCCTTCCTCACTTGACTAAACTGGCTCTCAAACTGGTTATACAGGGAACACCTTTCTATACAGGTCTTACATGATGCTGGATTTCTAACCCCACATTTAAATCCAAATTACGTGCTAATCTGAACGCCATCATTATCACCACTCTAAAAAATTTAAAACAGGCCTGTAGTAGAATAGAATAGAATAGAATAGAATTTATTGGCCAAGTGTGATTGGACACACAAGGAATTTGTCTTGGTGCATATGCTCTCAGTGTACATAAAAGAAAAGATACGTTCATCAAGGTACATCAAGTAATGGATAAGTAACAAGGCAGGTAAGTGTGGGTATGTCAGGAGTAGTCGTCGTGGGCCTGCACGCCAACAGCTCAGCTCTGATGATTGCTTTTTTTCACTGACCAAAGCAGCAGTGAAACCCGGCGTCTCCCTCAGTGACTGAGCAGCCCTCTCTGGGCAGGCACTGCTTTCCTCCGTAGTACAGTTAGTCCTTGACTTATAACCAGAATTGAGTCCAACATTTCTGTTGCCAAGCAAGACAGCTGGCAAGGAGTTGTTTGGAGACATCAAGTAGGCAACAATTTACTCTTACTGAAGAAGCAACCTAGAACTAAGAAGAAACTTCCCGACAGTGAAAACAATTAACCAGTGGAACAACTTGCCTCCAACGTCCTCATGCCCCATACAACTTCCCCCCTGCCTATCTGTTGTGGCTCCAGCCCCCACCCCACCCCAGGCCTGGCCCCTGCCAGAGAGTGACTCAGAGAGTGAGGGGGAAGGGCCGTCACGGCTCCCCTCTGCAGGGCCAGCCTCTCTGGCTCAGCTCCAGGAGCCAGAGGCAGGCCAGGTGGAGGAGGTGATGAGGCCTCTGTCTCCTGTATCTTCCCCCGCCCAGGCACCGTTTCCAGACCCAGCTGTGGACACTCAGTCCTGGTTAGATCCCAGGTTTCATAGACAAGAGAGGCGGGAACAAAAGAAGAAGGGGTGGAACAGGCCTAGAAAGTGCTAAGTCATGGAGCCACACCCCACAGGGTATAAAAGCAGGAGGGGCTGCTCTACTACTTCCTGACGGACAAACCAAACTGACTGGAGAAAACTTGAGCTGAACTATTTGACTGAGCATTTGGCTTGGATTGCTGTTTGTTCCTGACTTCCTGGTTGCTCCGGTAACGAGCTTCTGACACGCCGGCATCAAGGAAGATAAAAGAAAACCTTGGCAGATGCTCGCTGGTTTGCTACCAGAGCTGATAGCTGCCATGGACTAAATTGTCGGCTAACTGAGTCAGTTCACGTGCCTCCCGGACTGAGGTGGGGGGACAGAACACTATCTCTCAACAAGGTCTCCTAGATGCAGCCTTGCTCTAAGCACTGGCATTTTATTGACTGTCTCATTGTCGGAAGAAAAGACGGACAGGAGATCAGAGTGACCAAGGCCATGTGTGGCGCTGATTGTTCGCAGTTCACAGGCTCTTTTGTCTCCAAAATGAAGCTCCACATCAGGCCCAAGGGCCAACCGCAAGGAAACAAGGCCATGGAAAGAATTAATTAAGCCCACCCGGCTTCAGCACTGGCTGAAGATTTAGAAACTAAGCTTGCTGACCTACATCTTGCTGGCAGTCTTGCTGAGGACGACCGGGAATGTTTCAGGGATATTGTCCATTCATCTGCACCGAAGATGCCAGGGCACCCTCCTAGCAAGCAGCCCGACTGGTTCGATGAGAATGCTGAGAAGATACAGGCTTTACTTGTTGAAGAGCATCGCCTTCATCGTGTCCCTCATCATCAGCCGCCGAGAAAAGTGCCTTGGCTAGTGATCGTAGCACAGTCCAGAATAAACTGCATAAAATGCAAGATTCCTGACAGATAAAATACAGGTAGTCCTCGACTGACGACCACAACTGAGCCCAAATTGAACGTTGTTAAGTGGGAAATTTGTTAAGTGAGTTTTGCCCCATTTTACTACCTTTCTTCCACATTTGTTAAGTGAGCCATTGCAGTTAATAACACGGATGTTGACTGAATCCAGCTTATTGACTTTGCTTGTCGGAAGGTCGCGAAAGGGGATCAGGTGACCCCAGGACACTGCAACCATCACAAATATAAACCAGTGGTCAAGCATCTGAATGTAAATCACGTGACCATAAAAAGATGCTGTAACGGTCATAAGTGTGAAAAAATGGTCATAAGTCACTTGTTCCAGTGCCATTGTAACTTTGAACAGTCACTGAATGAACTGTTCTAAGTCGAGGACTACCTGCACAAGGATATGCTGATAGAATCAACGTGAAACTGTTCTATGAAGCTGAAAGACTCTCTGTGGACTTAGGAGTTGCCTCCTCCAGAGTGAAGATGGTATAACTCTCAATTCAGAGGGTGATTTCCTCAACCAACCTTCTTCTATTAACTAAGTCCCTAGGGAGATAGGGCGGTATAAAAATATGAATGAATGAATAAATAAATAAATAAATAAGGAGCACGGTGACTTGTGTGTTTAGGATGCTGGGTTGGAGGTTAGCAAACCCAGGTTCAAGACCTGAGTGCTGCCGTGGGACAGGGTTGGACTCCCGTCCTTCGCTCCAGCATCTACCGGGGACATGAAAGGAGTCCCCTAACAGGGTGTCCCCAGAACGGTGATGTCATTGGCTAATGCTTTCAACCCGGAAGCACCTGGGTGCTTCTGATGGGAGTTTTACTGTGAGGCAACAGACATGTCCAGGATGGTCAATAGGATGGTCCAGGTTATCAACAGCAACGTGGAAGATCTTGCTAGTAGTAATAGCTGAAGTCACAAAAGCTGTCGGAGTTAGCCAATGGCAAAGCCCAAGTGGCAGATGCTATACCTGCAGAGATATACATAATCGATGGTCCTGTATTTACACAGAAGCGCACCTGAGTTATTCCAGTCATTTTAGAAACAAGGATCCATTCCTCAGGAACTTAAAAGATGCATCCATCACACACAGCCACAAGAGGAAGGAAGAGCAGTCAACAAGTACACAACATCTTTCTGCTGTCCACTGTAGGAAAAAGACTAGAGCTGCACTTGCTGCCAGAGTCACAGTGTGGCTTCCTCAGAGTCTGTGGGACTATTGACATATGAATTTTGCCATAGTCCAATTTCAGAAGAAGTGTAAGGAGCAGAATCATGAACTCCACACAACCTTTGTTGATCTCACGAAAGCTTTCAATATGGTCAGCCCACAAAGTCTTGTCACATTTATTCACATGGTACACCAGTTCCATGAAGGCAGGAGGGCCAGAATGGTGATGGACAGCAGAGAATCCTTAGACGCATTCCCAATCATAAGCTGCTTGCACCCACACTGTTCAGCATGATGCTTACTGCGACCCATTGAGGTGTCATCTGCACCTCCATAACTGTCTGGTTTCGCTCTGCAACCCAACAAGACAGACACAGACTTCAGAGGATCATTAGAACTGCAGAAAAAACAATGGCTACCAACCTGCCTTCCATTGAGAACCTGTATACTGCACGAGTCAAAAAGAGGGCTGTGAAAATACTGTATCTACAGACCCCTCACATCCTGGACATAAACTGTTTCAACTTCTACCCTCAAAACGACCCTGTGAGGCACTGCACACCAGAACAACTAGACAAAAGAAGAGTTTTTTCCCCATGCCATCACTCTGCTAAACCACCAATTCCCACAACACTGTCAAACTATTTACTAAGACTGTATTACTATTATTATTATTCTCCTCCTTCCTATTACCCATCTCCTTCTATTTATGACTATAACCTAGCTGCTTGTATCTTTAAGATTTATATTGTTTTATTTAGTTTCCTAAGTTTACGTTTCACTAGGCGTTGTATCTTATGGTTCTTGATGGATGTATTTTTTATGTACACTGAGAGCTTATGCACCAAAGACAAATTCCTTGTGTGTCCAATTACACTTGGCCAATAAAAGAACGCTATCCTTTTTTCTTATTCTATCCTCTCCTATTCTGTAATGCCTTTCAGGACAGCGATGTTGGAATCAGCATCCAAATATAGAGTAGATGGGAAGCTCTTCAACCTGAGGGTATTTCAAGCTACTCTCCAAAACAGGTTGTGACTAAACAATGTTTAAATAAATTATTTAATCCAAATAGCCAAGTATATTTTAATATTTGAGTCCTTTCTTCTATTTATATATCGAAACACTGTGTAAAATCTTGTACTCCAATTTGGTCTACAAGCAAATAATCAGCAAGCATTATATCGGAAGAACTAAATTCATCATCAAGCTTTTATTTAATTTCAGATTTCTTGCATTGGCAGGATGTTATCAGTAACCATGGAAATATTGAGCCTGCTTTCAAATTTACTTACATAACATGCCAGTACCAAGTCCATGAAACTTAGCTAATCATTCACGATAAGACACATTAAAACGGGAAGGGTTTTCTTTTTTCCATTCCAGTAGGAAACTCTTTCAGGAGCATAGAAATTAGATTATAGCTTAAGCAGCAGACAAAATGGGTGAAAATCCAGGGAAAGAGCAGGAGAACGCTGCTGATGCTGGAAAACATGAGGGGATGATCTAAAATGAAATATCGAAGGGGGATATTATTCATCTTGGATCCTATCAGGTCACCTTGTGGAAGAAGACAGAAGAACCTACGTAAGCCTCAGGCGGCATAAACAAAGAGACAAAAAACACTGCTCTCATACAAAGACAATTACCTCACAAAGGAAATTTCAGCTGCTGTTGATTTTTCTTATTCAAGTGATCTGTAAAGAATCAAATCACTTCATTTATAATAATGGAGAAAGGAAATAAAGACTAGTTAGTGGGGGGAGGTGAAAGTGAGACAGCACCTTGACTAGTTCATTTAGTGACCATTTGAAGCAATGCAACAGCATTGAAAAAAGTGACATGAGCATTTTTCACACGGACAACCGTTGGAGCATCCCCATGGTCACATGATCAACATTCAGGCACTTGACAACCAACTCATATTTATGACGGTTGCAGTGTCCCAGGGTCATGTGATCCCCTTTGGCGACCTTCTGACAAGCAAAGTCAATGGGGAAGCCAGATTCACTTAGCAACCGTCTTACTGCTGTAATAATTAGTGATTCACTTAACAACTGTGGCGAAGAAAGATCATAAAATGGGGCAAAATTCACTTAAGAATTGTCTCACTTAGCAAAATTAACTCTGGGCTTAATTGTGGTCGTAAGTCGAGGACCACCTGTATATACTGCAGCAAAACATATATAGCATGGTCCTCTTTTGTTATCCATAGGGCCTGATAGCTTGCTTTACAGGTTTGTTTAATCCAAGTCCAGATCAAAGGGACTCATGTGGAAAGAGAAGGGACATCCAGAATTAATATATTACACATTTCAAAAGCCCAGCATACGACACTTCTTTTCAAACCATCAATTTGTGAATCCCTAGCTCACCAGTTCAATGAGAATGCACTGGTGAAAGGTAACCTGAAGCAGAAAACAGATTCCAGATGTCGACGCCTATAGCATGACAACAAGGGCCTCTGGTGGCTCAGCAGACTAAGTCTGTCTGTTATTAACACAGCTGCTTGCAATTACTGCAAGTTCTAGTCCCACCAGGCCCAAGGTTGACTCAGCCTTCCATCCTTTATAAGGTAGGTAAAATGGACATTGGTCCTACCTGAATGTCCTTTCTCTGTTGGCGGGACCAGCAGCCAGGCATGGGGAGTGACTCGGTCTGTATCCAATGGGATCGAGTCTGCTAGTTGAAAAGCACCTCCTCCTCCTGGTGCCTTCCAGCTTTCGGACGAGGATGATGCGGCAGACCGACGCACTGAGCTGTAAAACAGGAACTGCAAGAATATGCTATTATGCCCTCCCCCCCCCCCGGCATATGACCATGAGAGCCCGAATGACCTCTATAGAAGACAGGAACCGGGCGTTCAGGGAGGGCTGGCTGCTGGTCCCGCCAACAGAGAAAGGACATTCAGGTAGGACCAATGTCCATTCTCCAGCAGGCGGGACCAGCAGCCAGGCATGGGACATACCAAAGCAAGTCCTATCGGGAGGATCCGCCCGGTCCGGGTTAGAACCCCTTCTAGGACCCTTTGGAGAACCCTGCGGCGACGCCGCATCAGCAGATGCATAGGAATCGATCTTGTAATGGCGTATGAATGGATTCGGAGAAGACCATGTGGCTGCTTTGCAGATTTCCTCTAACGGAGCCTGAGTGGCCCACGCAGCTGAAGTAGCCGCTTCTAGTAGAATGCGCAGTGATGCGACTTGGAACAGGAATTCCCTGAATCTGATATGCTCTGGCAATGCATGCCTTAAGCCATCTACCGATGGTAGAGGAAGATACCTTAAGGCCGATGGTGGTTGGTTGAAAGGACACAAAGAGAGCCTCCGTCCTCCTGAGAGAGGCGGTACGCTTGATATAAATACGGAGGGCTCTCCGGACATCTAGGGTATGCCAGGACCTTTCCAGCCGGTGTACGGATCTGGAGAAAAGTCGGGAAGAATGAGCTCTTGTGATCTATGGAACAGTGAGTTAACTTTAGGCAGGAAGGTAGGATCTAGCCGGAGGACCACCCTATCTGAGTGAAAAACGCAGAGATCCGCCCTGGTGGAAAGGGCAGCAAGTTCAGAAATTCTGCGAGCTGAAGTAATGGCTACTAGAAAGGCCACCTTATATGTCAAATATTGCAGGCCACACTCCAAAGGTTGAAGGGGCCCTTGGTGAGGATGTTAGAACCTTCGTGAGGTCCCAAGATGGATACCTGTGGACTACCGGAGGACAAAGGTTGGTTGCTCCCTCAGAAATTGACGGATGAGGGGCGGTGGGCTAGGGAGCGTTTAGCACCGCAAGTTAAAATAGAAGAGAGCAGCTACCTGTCGTCGAAGCGTGTTCGCTGCCAAACCTTGTTCCAATCCGTGTTGAAGGAAGATCAGGATAGTGATCGTAGAAGCGTTGGTAGGGTCTATGTTCTTGCTTGAACACCAGGTGTAGAAGGTGCGCCACGTCGAGCCGTAGATGCGAATGGTGGAACTACGACGAGACGCCTGGATGGTGTTGGCGACGTTGGCAGGTACATGTCTCTTCCTCAGGAGGCTCCGCTCAAGCGCCAGGCGGTCAGCTTGAACCACTGAGGGTCCGGATGAGTCAGCTGCCCTTGGCTGAGCGAGATCTTGGTCTGAGGAAGTTTCCACGGGGGAGCCACTGAGAGAGCCACCAGGTCCGCAAACCACGGGCGCCGAGGCCAGTGTGGAGCCAGCAAGATGAGTTCCGCCTGTTCCCTCAGCATCTTCCTGATAACCTTGGGTATTGTCGGAATGGGAGGAAGGCATAAAGGAGGCCGGGGCCAAGGGCTGCGCAGGCGTCTATGCCCTCCGCCCCTGGACGGGGTACCTTGAGAAGACCCGATCCAGTTGACGATTGTCTCGAGTGGCAAAGAGGTCTACCAGCGGGTTCCCGAAGCGGAGTGTGATCTCGAGGAACATATCCGGATTCAGTCGCCACTCCCCCTGGTCGACTGAGACTCGGCTGAGCCAGTCGGCCTGTGTGTTTGCCACCCCTGATATATGAGAGGCCCGTATGGACCTCAGGTGGGCCTCCGCCCCGGGACCCAGTTGCACTGCCTCTTGCAAGGGAGGCTGAGAATGGGTTCCCCAGGCGGTTCACATGAGCCTTGCGCCACATTGTCCGTTAATACTAGAATGTCTTGATTGAGAACAATGTCCTGGAACGATAGTAAGGCCAGATGAATGGCCCTGAGTTCTAACCAGTTTATGTTGTGGGTCAGGTCCCTTGGGGACCACTGACCCTGAGCCATGTTTGATCCCAGATGGGCGCCCAGCCATGAAGACTGGCATCTGTTGTCAAGATTAGGCGTTGGGGTTCCTGAACTCTCTGCCCTTTGACAGGGCTGGGAGATCCACCATAAAGAGAGTGTCTGCCTGGTGGTGGAAGTTGGACAGGTATTGGTGACGTAGCTGTGTGTGCCTTTTGATAGGGGAGTAGAAACCACTGCAGTGTCCTGCAGTGGAGACGAGCCCAAGGTACAATGCCGATGCAGGAGACCAGTTTCCCCAAGAGTTGGGAAAGGGTCTTTAAAGGAATAAGGCGTCTCTTGGTTACCCCCCTGACTAGATTCTGTAAATTGGTGAGGCGCTCCTGTGACAGATAGACCCGGCCCTCTATCGTGTCTATGATGGCCCCTAAGTGTTGGATTCGATTCGTAGGATGTAAGTGACTTTTGGCCTTGTTGATCGAGAAGCCGTGGGCTTCTAGAACCTGAATGGTTGTGGACAAATCCGCTGCCAGGGTCTCTGATCGAGATTGAATAAGGAGATCGTCCAGATAAGCCTGGATTCTGATTGGAATAGCCCGGAGATGCGCTGTGAGAGCGGCCATTAGCTTTGAGAAGACCCTGGGGGCCGAGGAGAGCCCGAATGGAAGGGCACAATATTGGTAATGGAGACCCCCGTGGCAGAAGCGGAGGAATCGTCTGTGAGCCGGAAGGATAGGGGCGTGTAAGTATGCCTCCGTCAGGTCTACTGACGTGAGGAAGTCCCCCTCCCTGATGCTCTCCAAGATGGACTGGAGTGACTGCATCTTGAACCGCCTGTAGACTATGTGGCGGTTCAGAGCCTTCAGGTCGAGGATTGCTCTCCATCCCCCCGAGGGCTTTGGAACTATGAACAGTCGGGAGTAAAACCCCCGACCGTGCTGATCTCGTGGCACCGTTTGGATGGCCTGAATTGAGAGAAGATGTTTTATGGCCGATGCCACGAGCAGCCGTTTCGTCGGGTTGCAAGATAACGGGCACCTGACGAAATGGCCCGGGGGGGTGGAGAGGAATTCAGGGATAGACCGAACCTGATTGTCTCCTGACCCAGGAGTCCGAGGTGGACTCCTCCCATTGGCTGGCGAAGGCGCCAGTCTGCCCCAATGGGAGGGACGGGCAAGCAGTCAACGTGAGCGTCTGAATGGGCGACCTCTCCCGAAGGGCCGCTTGAAGGAACCCCTCTGACCTTGACCTGCCTGTCTATCCTGCCTATCCTGTCTACCCTGTCTGGGGGAGAAGGGTCTTTGGGTTCTGGAGTTTCCAAAGTTAGAATCAGCCGCTCTGAAGGGACGAAAATATGGGGTTGGTCTGGAGTCTGAACGGCGGGACATGCTTGGAAGGATTTTGCGCTTGTCCTTGGTCTCTATAAGTAAAGGATCCAAGGCTGCTCCAAAGAGTGAGGTCCCCGAATAAGGGGCTGAGGCCAACCTCCATTTGTTTTTGGCGTCGGCTTGCCAACGCCTAAGCCAGAGAAGGCGGCGTGAGGATACTGTGGAACCAATCGATTTGGCAGCAAATCGAGAAGCATTCAGGGTGGCATCGGCTGAGTATTCGATGGCAGCTATAATCTTGTTTAAGTCCTGATGTGACCGAGTCAGTGACTGGTAAACGGTCCCAACTGTTTTAACCATAAAGGGCCGCTCTATTAAAGAAAGAGGCCGAGGAAGAGGCCCTAACGGCCCAGGCAGCCGCCTGATGACTCTTAATCAGGGTTTGTTCGGCCCGTTTGTCTTCCGGGCGAAGGGTTTCCTCTGGAGGACCTGTGACCACAGATGGCCCTGCTAATGCAACTACTGGGGCATCAACTGTGGGGATTTGCAGTAATTTAAGGAAGTTAGGTTCCAAATTATACAAGCGACGGTCCAAGGCATTAGGATTAGGACCAGTTATAGGAGTGTTCCATTGCCTATCGACTACTTCCACAAAGAGCTTGGGGGCAGGCACCTCTTCTGACTCGACCACCGGAACTGAAAACAAGTCCATGGGTGGATCAGTGGTCTCTGAGGTGGGAATTGGGGGCGGTCGGGCCACTCCCAGCCGGGTAGTGACCTTGGCCTTGTGTAGCAAAGACCGAAATAATTGTGGGTTGAAGAGACCCACAAAGGAGGGTTGGTCTGGAACCAAATCCTCATCCTCAGAGAGGTTCTCATCCCTAAGGTCCCCTTCATCCCCCAGTGAGGCCCGAGATGGAGAATGAGCCTGGAAATCTTCAGCTTGAGGTGTGGAGTAGTCCTGCACCAAATCGTGACTAGTTTGGGATGCTACATATTCTGAAACCCATGAATGGGTTCTTGTCTGCCTGGAAGCAGTAATACCCCTCTGAACAGCAGCTGCAATCATTTCTGCCATAACTGCAGGGTCATTAGCCACTGGGGCAACTGCCTGGTGACTCACAGGCCCCATTGGAATAGTGGCACTAGAAGGAACCTCTGCTGACTCAAGTACTGGCGGGGCTGCAGGTAAAACCTCCATTTCAGATACAGAAATAGGACAGAATAAATCAGAATTGGGCAGAGGTTGGGATGAGTCTACAGATATATCAGGAGATAAAGTTAATGGAGCCCCAGGAGACTGCACAGGAGGCTGAACTGGTAAGGAGGTGGATTGCTGTTCCTGTATAGTATCAGCAGATTCCCTCACTGCCCTAGCAATGGCCCTATCCATAGCCTTCTGGCGTTGTAGGGCCTTCTTTCAGAAGTCTTAGAAATAGCCTTTTGGGGCTTAGAAATGGAGGATTGAAGTGTCTCTGACCTTGTGGGTGCATGAGAGCTCGAAGCACTAGGCCCTGGGCTTGGACTGGTCTGATGTTGCTTCCTTTTACTAGGCCGGACTGGAGGAACGGCGGCCATCTTGAAAGGCCTAACCGATAGTTAGGCCTCAACCCCACGTGGACAAGGCCTGGATGCGAGGCCTATGAGCCTTTAGAGGCCCAAGCCAAGGCCTATTACAGAAATGACCTAGGACAAATTATAATTAAATTACCATTTAAATAAAAATTCAGTGGGGAAATTTTTCCATTCTCTAGGGCCTACTAGGTATTTTTGCCACGTGGCTAGTAAAACCGGAGGTGGCTAAAAGGGTAATCATACTCACAGACTGAAGGCCTCAGTGAGTGGCCGGAGAGCCAGTCGAAGATCGATGCAGAGGCCCTGCTGAGTCACCAAGCGATCGGGAATGAAGCCGGGGGGCCCCCACGAAGATCCGGTGACTGGAAAATAGGCCCATCAATGGCCTGATTAAAGACGCCCCAGAGCTCAGGTAAGGGCAGGCTGGCCGGCCTAGACCCTTTTATGGGTAGGCCGAGGCGATCGGGAAGCACCCGGGAGCGCCCAAACTTAATATTAATTAAAGCCGCCACGCGGCTGTGTTTTAAATTCGGCAGCCGCCGAATTTGCCAGCCACGGGGAGGCGTAATTGAGGCCTAACAGCCTCCCCGTTCTTCCAGCAGCTTCTTATGCTGTCCCCAGCGGTATCGGGCTGAATCGCCCTTTCTCGCTGGGGAGGGGGAGAGCTCACCTACAATGGGAGCCTCAACCCCTATACCAGCAGCTGGGAAGGAATAAATAGGGCTGAATCGCCCTCCTAATTACTTAAGAAAAGCTTACTTTGGGAAGAATTCAAAGGGAAGCAGCTCCGAAGTGCGTCTGTTCCCAATCAGATCGAGTCTGAAAGCTGGAAGGCACCAGGAGGAGGAGGTGCTTTTCAACTAGCAGACTCGATCCCATTGGATACAGACCGAGTCACTCCCCATGCCTGGCTGCTGGTCCCGCCCTGCTGGAGAATGAGGACCCAGATTGTTGGGGGCAATAAGTTGACTTTGTATATAATATACAAACGGATGAAGACTATTGCTTAACACAGTGTAAGCCGCCCTGAGTCTTCGGAGAAGGGCGGGATATAAATGCAAATTAAAAAAAATTGTGATCATCAACCTGAACAAATAAGCAGCAGCAACTGGAACTTGTATAAAGAAGCATCCAGCTGGAAATATTCTTAGGGAACTTTTTATCAGTTTGCAGAGCTGGAAAGCCATCGATGTTGCAAACTGAAAGAAGTCAGGAGACTGAAGCATGCCTGCCACATGGACTGAACGATAAGTGGATTTATGTTGCAGAGAGATTAAAAAGAAACAGAAGAGAAATGCAGAAATTACCTGGAATACCCCCCCATAAGACACTTCAAAAGAAGTAATGTCTCGAGAACGCATTTATGCTTAAACGTGACAAAATCAGGTTTTCCTATTTCCTTAGATATATTTGTATCAGAGTCAAACCAAAAAAAAACCATCAAAGACTTCCTTGAAAATCAATGTACATCTCCATTTTCCTCTCTCCTCCTTCCTTACGCATATAGTTTGTACAATTGTCGCGCTCGCTTGTGAGTCAATCCAACATTGCACAAGCAATGAACAAGCCTTTTCTGATACCTACAAGAAAAACTACATAACACTGAGATACAATTACACAATCCTAGATGTTATTAGTGCTGTTAGACTTGCAACATGCAGTTGATCTACCTGAGCCAAACACTCAGCACCTAAGGTGTAAAATTAACGCAAAAAGACGCTTTCTCATTTGTTTTCTTTATTGGAAAAAAAATGTTACAATTTTCAGTTGGGCAATACCTTTTAGGGTCGAATTCTGCAAAAGACTAAGCAGGTTTCAAGTTCTCCAGCACTCAGTGAGGTTGAAAGGTGACGCAAAAAACACAGAAAAAGAAACCAAGATTCCAAACCAAGGTGAATGTCTTGAGATCATGAGGCTTGTTGTAAGTGTTTGTTAATATTCAAGTAAAGAGCATCACCATCATCCGAAATGAGACGACAAAAATATAGATGAGGATTTAAGGCCTGTTTAACCCTCCAATGCTCTCTTCAAGAGAAACATGTTTCATGCTCTATATGGAATGGGGTAGCTATCAGAATAACAATGTAACAGGAGTTGGAAGGGACCTTGGAGGTCTTCTAGTCCAATCCCTTGCTGAAGCAGGAAAACCCTCGACCATTTCAGACAAGTGGCTATCCAATCTTTTCTTAAAAACCTCCAGTGATGGAAAATTCACAACTTCTGGAGGCAACGTCCGTTCCACGGACTGATTAATCGTTCCAACTGACAGGAAATAGTTCTAGGTTGCTTTTTCTCCTTGATTATTTTCCACCCGTTGCTTCTTGTCCTGCCTTCAAGGCTGACCCTCTCTTCTCTGTGGCAGCCTCTTTCTGAATCCACCCATCTATTTGGAAGGAAGAGCATCATTTCATGGATAGATCAAAGAGGAGAGGTTATTTCCCTCTGAAAGGGTTGATTCCTCAGCCTTGTAGGACTTTGTAGGTAATAACCAGCAAGTTGTTAAGTGGATCATTGCAGTTAAGTAACTAACACAAGAGAAGAGAAGAGAAGAGAAGAGAAGAGAAGAGAAGAGAAGAGAAGAGAAGAGAAGAGAAGAGAAGAGAAGAGAAGAGAAGAGAAGAGAATTCTTTATTGGCCAAGTGTGACTGACACACAAGGAATTTGTCTTGGTGCATAAGCTCTCAGTGTACATAAAAAGAAAAGATACATTCGTCAAGAATCATAAGATACAACACTTAATGATAGTCATAGGGTACAAATAAGCAATCGAATCATACTAGGAAACAATCAATATAAATCGTAAGGATACAGTAACAAGGTTACAGTCATATAGTTGTAAGTGGGAGGAGATGGGTGACAGGAACAATGAGTAGATTAATAGTAGTGCAGATTTAATAATAGTTTGACAGTATTGAGGGAATTGTTTGTTTAGCAGAGTGATGGTGTTTGGGAAAAAACTGTCCTTGTGTCTAGTTGTTCTGGTGTGCAGTGCTCTGTAGCGTCGTTTTGAAGGTAGGAGTTGAAACAGTTTATGTCCAGGATGCGAGGGGTGTGTAAATATTTTCACAGCTTTCTTTTTAACTCATGTAGTATACAGGTCCTCCATGGAAGGCAGGTTGGTAGCCACTGGTTTTTTTTGTTGTTTTTTTTGCAGTTATAATGATCCTCCGAAGTCTGTGTCTGTCTTGCTGGGTTGTAGAACCAAACCAGACAGTTATAAAGGTCCAGATGACAGACTCAGTAATTCCTCTGTAGAACTGGATCAGCAGCTCCTTGGGCAGTTTGAGCTTCCTGAATTGGCGCAGAAAGAACGTTCTTTGTTGTGCTTTTCTGATGATTTTTTTGATGTTAGGTGTCCATTTTAGGTCTTGAGATATAGAACCTAGAAATTTGAAGGTCTCTACTGCTGATACTGTGTTGTCTAGTATTGTAAGAGGTGGTAGTATGGGAGGGTTTCTCCTAAAGTCTACCACCATTTGTACGGTTTTGAGTGTGTTCAGTTCCAGATTGTTCCAGTCGCACCACGCTTTTTAAAAGATTTAGCATAATCTAGCAAATCATAAAAGAAGAAACTTTAAGAGGTCCGTGAATATAGGCCATTTTGTGATGAGGTCAGCTCAAGGCAGTGTGACACGTAGAAGCAAATAAAGAGGTTAACTTAGATATTGCTTCACTGCCTGTGACCCAGCCAGTGGCACAATGACTCTACCAGCATGACCAAAGTCCAGGTGATGAAAGCAATGAAATTCTTTGAAGTAATCCTTAAAATATTAAGTCTATTGATTTTTGTAGCGTTGTTATTTTTAATGGCTACTAAAATAAAAATCAATTGTAAAAAACAGCTGAAAAATGCACATGAAAGCTTTGGGGAATTGTCCAGCTAAAGAAAAAAGCAAAAAAAAAAGGACAGTCCAAAATGATAAAGTGAAAGACCCATCGTTTTAAAAAATCACAATAATGCCTCTAATCAAAAGGAATTTGAGAGAATGTCAGCATTGGTTGTTCAAGTGCAGCCATCTTGGCACTATTCATGATGAAAAAGGGCCTCTGGTGGCTCAACAGACTAAGTCAGTCTGTTATTAACACAGCTGCTTGCAATTACTGCAAGTTCAAGTCCCACCAGGCCCAAGGTTGACTCAGCCTTCCATCCTTTATAAGGGAGGTAAAATGAGGACCCAGATTGTTGGGGGCAATAAAAGTTGACTTTGTCTATAATATACAAATGGATGAAGACTATTGCTTAACACAATGTAAGCCACTCTGAGTCTTCGGAGAAGGGCGGGATATAAATGCAAATAAATAAATAAAAAAACTACAGTACACACCGAGTTGGGCAGCCTTAAATCAAAACTGGATAAGCCTGCAATCCAGCACCTAACAATAATAGAAATCAGAGCCCCACAAGGAGTAGAAACTAGACTGGCACTAATTAAGAGAACTAAGCAAACGCATTCATTCAAGAAAGCTGTGTATTAGTATCAATTTAGAAAGGATGAGTTTATAGTAACTTTATAATAACTAAACTGAACTATCAAACAGTCTGTTGCAGATCAGTATACAATTATATTTGCAGCAAGTGAAGTCAAATTATTCATTGAGGGAATACTTAATAGCAATACAGGTAGTCCTTGATTTACAACGATTCATTTAGTAACTGTTCAAAGTTACAATGGCACTCAAAAAAGTGACATGACCATTTTCCACACTTATGACCATTGCGGCATCCCCATGGTCATGTGATCATAATTTGGATGCTTCATAACTGGTTCATATTTATGACGGTTGCAATGAGGAAACCAGATTCACTTAACAACCAATTTAAAACCTGAAGAAATTCACTTAACAAATGTGGCAAGAAAAATTGTAAAAAGGGGCAAAACTCACTTAACAAATGTCTCCCTTAGCAACAGAAATTTTGGGCTCAACTGTAATCATAAGTTGAGGACTATCTGTATAAGCTTTCAATATGGATCTATTAAAGCCACAGTGTTTGCCTGCGTGTATCTGTCTGAAAACGTTCTTCTGTGCCTGCCCTTACAACATCCAAGACATCTAAAGCACCAGAGCTATAATAAAGCTCCTTCAATTTTTCAAGCCAAGACTCTGAGGAGATGCTTCCTCTGTGGGACACAAGTCAATCATTATCCTTCAAGGAAAAGGAAATATCTCTGTCAGGACCTCCATCTTTATGATTGCAAAAGTCTATAAAGCCCATTAGCAGTCCAGCTCCTACTCCCAGGGGGGTTGAACTGACTACAGGAGATATTACAGCTGCCTATATGAAATTTCAATTAGCTTTAGGATGGGCTGATGCCATTAAGCTGGAGAAGAATGAGAAAGCTGCTGATCAGAAACCCTTCTGTATAACTGGAGCTGACCAAGATTTTATTTCTGGCTGCTTTTTTCACTGAGGGACTGTATGCCACTTACTTAATTTGCTGGTTCAAATTTGACTGTTTTGGAGACTTTGGGGAAAAGTGCAAAGAAGAGTAGCTAAGATGATTAAAGGCCTGCAGACTAAGATACATGAAGAACGGTTGCAGGATTTGGGTTTGGCCAGTCTAGAGAAAAGAAGGACTAGGGGTGACATGATAGCAGTCTTCCAATATTTGAGGAGCTGTCACAAAGAAGAGAGAATTATTTTCCAATGCACCAGAAAGCAGGAAACAATCGATGGAAACTAATCAAGGAGAAAAGCAACCTAGAACTAAGGAGAAATTTCCTGACAGTGAGAACAATCGACCAGTGGAACAACTTGCCTTCAGAAGTTGTGGGTGCTCCAACACTCGAAGCTTTTAAGAGACTGGACAGCCACTTGTCAAAAATGGTACATGGTCTCCTGTTTGAGCCGGGGGTTGAACTAGAAGACCTCCAAGGTCCCTTCCAGCTCTATTCTGATTCACAATAGATCCTTCTCTTTCCACCTGGCACCACTAATTTCCTCAAGTAGCCATACAACCTGCAATAGGTTTAGAGAGCAGGAGGTTCACACAACTACGGTGCAGTCCACATTTCAACACAGTGCAGGAACAATTTTAGAGATTACACCATAGGAGTCAGGAAGGGGGAAGAACTGACTGCAGGCATTCAGTGCTATTCTTTGGAACTTTTAGGCAGAAATGCAGCCTTTGGGGGCCCTCTGCAAGAACCCAATCTGAGCTCCTGGGCAAGCAATTTTTGCAATTCAACCTTGGTGTTTAAGGCCTTACCTGCTTTGCATTCTTAAGCTCTCAAGCTTTGACAGTTCCTGCCATACATATGTCTAATATTATAACACCAAATTTTGTTTTGCATATGGCGAGGCCTCTGCGGTGGAATAAATGGCTATTGAAGTAGGCACCATCTTATTATGTTTTAGGAATGGGATGGAAACCTGTAATTTTTTCCTACACTTTCTGGAGATTTGGAGGTGCTTTTGGTTCTAATGTTACTTTTAGCATTTTAATTCATGTTATTATTGTTATAAACCACACACAGCCAGCCATTGAAATAGACATAAAATGTATACATATATAAATAGGATTAAATATAGATTAAAATTTTGTATGTAACATGCAACCTCCTAACTGCTACAATTTTATGTTCAGTTATATCAGACAATATCTTTCTTGACCTATTATAACTCACTGCTGGTAGAACAATTAGTGACTGGTTCCCTCAGCTAAAGATTGCTTAGCTTTATTGCACCAATTCCAGAGTCTCTTTTTCTGAAAATAGTTATAATTTCCAAAAATGTCATATTTATTCAAAAATTCTTAAGCCTTTCTTTTACTCCGTCCAAAGGCTTCTTATAGTAATATAAAACTGTGAAACCTTGTACTACACAATTTAATTACATTTTGGGTAGAGACTATAAAATAGACTAACTACTCAATAACAGGATTCTCACAGCATTCTGAACCAGTTCTAACTGGAAAACCCCAATTTCTTGAAACTCAAGAAAAATTATGTCACATTACTCCCATACTGGCCACTGTGTTTATATAGCTCGCAGAATAGACAAGAATTGAATTGAATTGAATACTTTCTTTGGCCAAATAAGGTAATTAATGCATTGATAATTTTGATTAAAACATGTTAGATAATTTATGATCATGCTTAGGGTAGAGAACCCTCAACGTTGCAATAATATTCTATGGACCAAAATGGCCTTTGATTTTCTCCAAATCAGTAGGGTTGAAAAGCTGAATATTATGCAATGTCCTTATGCTTCAAGAGAACTTCAGCAGAATACTGAATGCTCTAGTTAACTAGAGCAGAATACATTTTTTAAAAGTGGCCATTTGCTTGCTTACTCTCTCACTTTGAGATCTAAAACCGATAGACAAGAAGGTAATTTGATATGATTCTTCCAAGCTCATATCTTCTTGCTCTTTCATCAAATTAAGCCTGTTAACACCTACAGTCTTTGAGCTTTCGTAAGTATCTCTCACATATATTTCATCTACAAAATACTCACTTAGAGAAAGTTCTCATCTTTCAGATTAAAATAAGCAAACACCTTTGCCAACAATTTGGTGACAACCCCACCTTAGAATTTTGAGTGCTATCTGTATATTCTCACTTCCCCCAGCAATTAAATCCACAACACACTGAAAAACTACATTGAATACATCTGAATAAACTTTAATAATTAGCCATCATAAATGTGAGACAATTGTCATGCATCCGAATGTAAATATGTGACCATAAGAATGCTGCAATGATCATAAGTGAAAAAAAGTCATAAGTCACTTTTTTCAATGCCGCTGTAAGTTTGAACGGTCACTAAGCAAACTGTTGTAAGTCAAGGACTATCTGTATACCAAATGTCATTTAAAGTGTCCATAAACTGTCTCACTCAAAAAAGGGAATGGACTCATTCAATTGCCTCAGAGGAGAGGACCACAACCAATGCAAGGAGATCTTGGCTGAACATTAGGAGAAACTTACTGGTGACACTGGGACAGTTCTGGTTTTATAAGCCAAAACACCATGGCAATCTCTTAGAAATGCTGAAGTTTTACCCAGTATTACCAATCGGGCACTATGTAGAAGCCTAGACTGGATGACCTCCATCTTCCCTTCCAGCTCTGTATGTAAAGACAATGACAATTCTGGGGACTGTTAGTATGATCCATATCTAGTTGTAGACAACCTTCTCTGATCTGATTTCTTCTGGAAGGTTCCATAATTTTCTACCATGCTGGCCAATACATCCGGAGGGCATTAGGCTAGGCAAGGCTACAATAGTTTACTCTTGTGCTGCTTTCAGATTCCATCTCAAAGACAAAGTCGAACTTCATAATTATAAATCTTCGGTGGGTGCAAACAAAAATGGGCATGAGAAAAAATCTGAAATATTTAACATCTACAAAGTATAGCAAAAGGATGTTTTGGCATCATGACCACAACACATGCTAGTGCTGAAATTGAATCTGGATTTCAGAGATCTCAATTTCTTGTTCTGAAACCTTCTTAAGAATCGCAACATCTCAAATCCACAAAATGATTGTATGAAATAAACTTCATCCTATATTTATACGTAGAGATAACCATGCCCTCAAATAAATGCAAACTTTGCCAACAAAGTCTAAAGAATCCTTGCAAAATAGTAGTTGAAGAACTGCTATTGAAATCAGTCAGTCCAGGCAAGTCCAGAAAATGATTACAGGGTTCAAACAAACTCATACTACAATTTGGAATAACATTCTGAAGACCTATAAGAACATATTGCATTTAGTCTTCAAACATATAAAATTTACAGATATTGTAAGAGAAAAATGAAAGACCAGGAGAACAAGGATTAAAAAAATGTTACAATGAATTATTTCATTCAGACAGAACTTCCCTTAAGAATTATGGTGGCTCAAAGACTGGAAGCAGATCTGACTAAAATATCCATATATTTTTTTTTTTGCATAGATAAGCTGCCATTTCCATTTCTAAATAGAATATATTTTTAAGCATACATAAAAATAGAATCACTGCAGAGTAGCCAATCTCCAGTGGCACCCTTGTAAATCGATATTTACTATTAAAACTGGGGACCTGAACTTGAATTAAGAATCAGCCAGCATTAACAGGAAAATGTATGCTGACAGAATAAAAAGAAGAGACCTGAAGTACCATATTAAAGTAATTTCCAATAAACTGGCAACTACTTCTAAGAACTCCAAATACACCAACCTCTGCAACTGCAGCACTCCATGCTATTAAGCCTAGCAGTGATTTTTTTCAGCAAATACATTCAAAGTATATGCCTCAGGATCTTTCAATGTAGGTTGTATATTGTTTTCTCTCTATATTCTGTTTGTCCTTCTCTGATGTAATAATTATCACTGTCTCTAGAGAAACTGCTCTTTATAGTGCTGCCAATGTGCTTCATAACTCTTACAACAGTACTTTATAGAAAATATCCTGAGGGGCAGTTATCATGGCTAATAGCTACATAAATCAAGTTTGAAAACCTGAACAATGTGAGTCCAAAAACTAACTGATGGATGTAAAGGGGGGGGAGGGGGGAAGGACCCTTGGCTGATATCCTGTTCTCAGCTCCTCAGGTACAGGCATTAGATTTGAATTCCCCAACTTTCCTCCAAGAAAGCACATTCTTGTGTGATCTTTTTTTTGCCCCTGAAAAAAAAGCCCCTGGGAAATGAGGCTAAAAATGTCTGAAGTTCATCCAATGAAATGCCATCCAAGTAGCATTTACTTTCTCAAGCACACAAACTCACTCTCTATGCAAAATGAACCATTAAGTCAACCCTAATCAGGTGACTTCCAAGACCATCAAGAAAACTACCAAGTACTGTTATCCATATATAGTCCTGAAAAGGTGGAAGAAAAATCTTAAAATTTAGATTCCCTGTGCAAATGCAAGGGCTTTGATTTCTGTGTACTGCAGTGAAGAAATCTCTATTTGTAGCTTCGTTCATCTTTGCAATAATGAAACTGTTATTGCCAAGTCATATCCATAAGCCTTTGCTGAGTAAGACAATTCCTGAATGAAGAATCTTTAGAAACTATTTAAAGCTCAACAATAAAAAGATATATTTTTTTTAACAAATCGCCAAGGAAATGAATAATATTATGGTTTTCATTATTTCATTTGTAGCCTACTTTTCATCACAAAAGATCATCAGTAGCCTACAAGGAGTGTATAAACAAAAGTTTGTGACCTAGAGCAAGGGTCTCCAACCTTGGCAACTTTAAGCCTGGAGGACTTCAACTTCCAGAATCCCCCAGCCAGCAAAGCTGGCTGGGGAATTCTGGGAGTTGAAGTCCTCCAGGCTTAAAGTTGCCAAGGTTGGAGACCCCTGACCTAGAGTCTAGAGAACAGTTCCTCTAAAGACAGGAAGCACATTGGATGAACTTCAGGCAATGACTTTTTTTAGCTTCATTTCTCTAAGGCTTTTGTTTTTCAGGGGGGAAAAAGATTACACACAGTGTGCCTTCTTGGAGAGAAGTTGAAGAATTCAAGCACAAAATAAACCAGTAACATATTCATAAACAATACTGAACATATACAGCTCAACCTTTAGGAACCTGTCATGTGTATGGAGTAGGTATAAGTGAAAGGAAAATTAAAATACAGAAACATGCACAATTCAATTTTTTCCATTTGCTTCAGAAAAATATGGATTTCATGTGGAAATATTGTTGTTTAATCTACTATAAAGATGTCTTAAATTTTATTTAGATCTGTGGTCCGTTTGCCACCAACATATCCGCTGCATCATATAAGCAATAGCATCATATGAGACAATAAATCTATTATACCTAACTGATGGAAATTTATGATTCCAAAGTCAAATGGTAATCACTGGAAATATATATATTATGGCTTGCCTTACCTGTGAGATTGGCAGCATATAAATGTAATAAATATATGAAGGTATTTTAAACAGATTTACCTTAGCATTTTTACTGATTCCATTCATATACCATCAGAATCATAGACACACCTTTTCCATATTAATGCAGCTGTTCATGATCTTAAGATATCAGTTAGCTAAGGTTTTTTTTAACTAGAAAGATTAGAGAGAAATCATTCCACCAACAGATATTTTATGACTAAGTGGTTCTTCCTCCCTGCAAAATAATGAAAATAATAAGGAATTCTGGATTTTGATCGTAATGGAAGAATGGGAAAGTAGAGAAGATACAAGAGATATCCTGTAATAAAGGTTTAGACTATTATTACTGCTTGAAGTGTTTCGTTTCTAAGACTCAACGTCTGTCTTTAAAGTAAACTGTCAACTTTTCATCTCACTCTGCACCCTATCAAACCATCAAAACCGAGTATGAATCAGCAGTATTGTTTTACTTTGTAGCTATGTAAAATACTCTCCAAACATTTTTAGAAGCATGACAGTAATAGAAATGTTCATTTTCCAAGAGTGATGGCAATTACATTCAAGCAGACCTGTCACAATGCTATATCACAAGGACAATTCCAGTCATGGTTGAGAAAATCTACCTTTTCTTTCTTAATGGATCCTATCACTCTTCCACTGAAGAAACTGGACCAAATCAGACAAACAGTAAATTACAGCACTTACCAAAATAATATTTTAAAAGGCTCAGCCCTTAACAAATTCAGTGATCATAATTCTTTCAACAAAATATATAAAAGCTCTCCTTTCTAGTTTTCAACCCAATCAACACTATCAGGCACAGGTATACCAAAATATGAAGATAATATTCATTACATGTTAATGATTTATTCCTTCTTATTCTTTCAACAAATTAAAGTCTCAGCATAGAACTGAGTGTTGAGTATATGTTTATATATATTTATCCTAAAAGAACATATATTTTTTTTCCTATGGTAGGGATCCAAGCTAAATTCTTATGATGAATTTGAAGCTACAAAATTATTCCAAACTAAATTCAGCAAAAAGTTTCAAAGTTTGAGTGATGATTTATCTATTCCCTGCAAAAGAAAAAATTACAGAAAATCTTAAAACGTAATTAATTGGGAAAACCAGGTCTCTATGGAGGTTAGTGAACAGGTTTTTTTTAACTCTATTAGAAAAATGTAGTACTTTCCAGATCCAGGAAATAATAAAATTCCTCCCGAAGTCAGAACTAGCTGGAATTTCTAAAGCTCAGGGTTTCCAAATTAGCAACTGAACTCAAAACGATGCTACAGAGCACTGCACACCAGAACAACTAGACACAAGAACAGTTTTTTTCCAAAGGCCATCACTCTGCTAAACAAATAATTCCCTCAACACTGTCAGACTATTTACTGAATCTGCACTACTATTAATCGTCTCATCGTTCCCATCACCCATCTCTTTCCACTTATGACTGTATGACTGTATCTTTGTTGCTGGCAATCCTTATGATTTATATGGATATATTGACCATCATTTGTGTTGTAAATGTTGTACCTTGATGAACGTATCTTTTCTTTTATGTACGCTGAGAGCCTATGCACCAAGACAAATTCCTTGTGTGTCCAATCACACTTGGCCAATAAAATTCTATTCTATTCTATTCTGAACTACGACAGGGAGAAGGCAGCCAAAGAAAATGACAGTGTTTCTTTCCATCTTTTGTGTTAGCTTCCAGTCTGATGCCACTGATGCACCGGAGAAAATCAAAACAGGCTCAGACACAACACAATACCGAAATCCCATTGCTTCAGCTTGATTTACCGAATCAAACCCAGCCAACGAGACGTGCAATTAGCATGCTAAGCTGGATTCACAAAACACACTTTGCCAACAGCCATGTTTTGGTTTATTGTGCAGAGTATAAGCCTCAGAATTGGAAATAAACACAACCCATTGAGAGGGGGCCTGACATCCTGATCTGGATTGAAATCAGGGGTGTGTTTTTTCTTCTCCCCGTCCAAAGAATGATGGGCTAGCAGCAGGGAATGCCAGCAGGCCCCTGCCAGCCTTTGAATACAAATATATAAAAATATAACGAATGCATTTTTTTCCAGGCGGCTTCTCTCCTGGGTTTTTTGGAGGAGGAAAAAGTGCTCCAGTGAAAGCAAAGGAGGTTTAATACAGAGGGGAGAAGAGGATTTTTTTTAGGATGGGGGAAGGGGGCAGATCAGATCGGGACCCTTCCTCCTCCTCCTCCTCTCCCCTCCCCCAATAATCCTCATTGATTAATAAATAATCAAAAAATAATCAATAATCCTTTCTGGCCCCACCCGGGGATCTGATTTTCCTTCCCGCCCCTCGTTTGTCAGGTGGAGGAAGAAATCAGAGCGCAAGAGAACAACAAGGAGGAGGAAGAAGAGAGAAGATGATGATGATGATGATGATGAAGATGGTAATAGAAAAATCGAGGTGTCTTTGCTGGAGGGGAGCCAGAACCGAATTCGGCGAGGCGGCCCCGCAGTAGCCCCCGCGGTCTTTCCCACCCACCCACCCCAGTCTCCCCACCCCGCCGCCTTGCCCGCGCGGGGGGGGGGCTCATGGGACTTGTAGTCTCCGCGCTGAGGCGATCGGCGTCGCGGTTCCGAAGGGCAGGGCAAGGCCGGACTTGGGCTCTGGGCCGCCCGGCTACTCACCGCTTTGCTCGCCGAGGAAGACCAGCTTGAATTTCCGCAGCGGGTTGCCGAAATCCCCGCCCGCCGACATGCTGAGGAGGATTGTGGTGGTGGTGGTAGCGATACCGCTGCCGGAGGAGGAGGAGGAGGAGGAGCGGGAGGAGAGAAGGAGCCGCCGCCGGGTCTCCCCGGTTGACTCTCGGGGGGGGGGAGGGGAGGAAGAAGAGGAGGAGGACGGACTGCGCCGCCTCAGGCCTTCTCCTCAGGCGCCTGAGGAGACTTAGGCCTTTCCAGTCACGGACCGGGCCCGACGCGTGGAGGAAAGAACGGCCGGCGGCCAGGAGACGGCGGGAGCTCCTCCGAGCGGGACTGAGAGAAACGGCTCCGAGCCCAGCCTCGGCCACGACACCAACTCGCCCGCGCCGCTGAGGCAATGCCGGCTCCGCCCGCCGTCCACCTCTCCTCAGGCTAGGCCCCGCCTCCAAGCCGGACCTCCCCGCCCGCCCGCGGTCCAATCAGGAAGGGGAGGAAACAGCCCCGCCTCGCGCGGATTGGAAGGACGAGGAAAGGGGTGGGGCCTGGCCGCCGCGAGCGCACGTCGCTCACCCGCTGGCTCCAACCGCCGGGAGGAGCTGGAGGGTGACGCCAGCAGGAGAAGTGCGCAGGCGCCAAAGAGAGCAGGGAGGGGGAGGGAAAGAGAGAGCCAGGCATTTGGAAAAAAGAGGGCGTGGTTTTGCGTTGTCTTGACGTCGCGTACCTACGCGTCACACGGACGAGAAGCATTGGTCGAAATGGCCCCCGGAGGCGGGTTTTCTGCAAAATCGTTATCCGTTCCCATGGTTACTCGCACCTCCTCTCCCTGCTCAGATCTCAGGGACATCCTTAACGAGAAAAGCTTCTGCAACGTGGCGCCCCCGAGCATTATTGTTGTCTATAAATTTATATTCCGCCCGTCTCTCTTATAGACTAGGCAGCATGATAGCTTCCATCATCCTCATCTGGACACGAAGGAAGTTGAAGTCCAAGGATTCTGAACTGCTCCTTGGCTGAAGAAAGCAGAAAAATTGGAAATATATTCCTGTCCTATTGTTTTTATTTTCTTCTTCTTATATATATATAAGAAGAATATATATATGCTTATACCTCCTAATATTTACTCATATATATGTTTATATACTATATAATTTTTTATATGATGTTGTGATAAAATAAATAAATAAAAAAATATATATATTATTATACGATATTATATTACATTACATTGCATTGCATTGCATTGCATTGCATTGCATTGCATTGCATTCCATTCTATAATTCCAACTCATTCTATAATTCCATTCTATAATTCCAACTCAATAAGCTCAAACTGCCCAAGGAGCTGCTGATTCAGTTCTACAGAGGAATTATTGAATTTGTCATTTGCACCTCTATAACTGTCTGCTCTGGTTCTGCAACCCAACAAGAAAGACACAGACTTCAGAGGATAATTAGAACTGCAGAAAAAATAATTGCTACCAACCTGCCTTGCATTGAGGACCTATATACTGCATGAATCAAGAAGAGGGTCATGAAAATATTTACAGATCCCTCACACCCAGGACATAAACTGTTTCAACTCCTACCCTCAAAACGACGCTATAGAGCACTGCACACCAGAACAACTAGACACAAGAACAGTTTTTTCCCAAAGGCCATCACTCTGCTAAACAAATAATTCCCTCAACACTGTCAGACTATTTACTGAATCTGCACTACTATTAATCTTCTCATCGTTCCCATCACCCATCTCCTTCCAATTATGACTGTATGACTGTATCTTTGTTGCTGGCAATCCTTATGATTTATATTGTTATATTGACCATCATTTGTGTTGTAAATGTTGTACCTTGATGAAGGTATCTTTTCTTTTATGTATGCTGAGAGCATATGCACCAAGACAAATTCCTTGTGTGTGCAATCACACTTGGCCAATAAAAAATTCTATTCTATTCTATTCTATTCTATTCTATTCTATTCTATTCTATTCATACTATACTATATCAGTAGTGGGATTCAATTTCAGTCACTACTGCTTTGCTTGAGGGTGTGCACACGTGCGTGTTCCACACACCACTTCTGTGCATGCACAGAGATGTGTGGGTGGGTGGGCGGAGCATTCTGCTGCTGCCGCTACCGGTTCACCCGATCCGGGGAGAACCGGTAGCAACCCACCACTGTACTGTATTAATACTGTACTATATATGAATACTATACTAATACTGTAGAAAGTTGGCACCCATCCCTCTCCTAGAAGAATTAAATATTTTAAGAAATATTAAAAAGGCAGAATATTATAGTTCCCTGGATGGAGAAACATGCTCTTGGAAAGAGCCCCTACCTTCTTTAATAGCCCACAGCAGATGTCAGCACTTAAGACCTAAAGAGATAGATAGCTCTATTCATAAGCAAAAACTCTCACCCGAGATCCAACAAAGGTAGGATTAGCCCTCAGCCACAATAGGAATTGCCCAATAAGCCCCTTCATTGTATCAGCAGTCCAAACTTCAACCAAACATAGCTCAGACAAACACCTAGGATTCTTATTTTGCCTATAGAGCCAGCTATGACCCCTAAAATAGCCAATAGAATACATGTGTCAGGGTTCCAAGGAACACCCCAACGAAAGAAAGCTCTGAGGCTTGAGGTTCCTCAAAGTTCCACTTTATTAGAGATGTCATGTTGGCACAGCTGGGAAAACCCGAAACTGAAAGCTTCCAGGTTTTCTACACCCAGTTGACAGTTCACAGCTCTGCCCCACACCCACAAGTTCATCACATTGTCCAATCAACCCCTCACACTCAGTTGGATACAATCTTCAGGCAGTCTCCATCAGACACAGGATGTCCTTGAAAACGGAATGTTGTTATGACTAACTTTTTACCGCTCCAACAACAACCCCCTCCCAACTTCCCCAGCTAAAATATGTGGCAGTTAAGAAGCAAAAAAGAACTTTTCTTGCACGGGAACAGGAAGGTCAAGTGCAAAACCCAAGAGAAGGTATAAAAACCCTCCACTCTCAACTCTATGTGGCCACCTGCCCAGAATCACACCTGCCGGGTGGTTCTGCTTCATCCATAAATGGACCATCTTTCCAATCAGCCTCCAGCCTCCATTTTGTCGCCAGTGCCTTGCTCCCAGCTTGGAACCAGACCTGGATATTTCTTCCAACAATACTATACTATATTAAACTGAAGTTTGAAACCAGTGGAATTCCTTGAATTGTTGGGCGATTGTGGCATTCTGTTAAGATTTATTCTTTTCTCCTGTATGCCTGTGAGATTCTGTACCAACACACCAAAGAGCTGGAGAAATTCCCCCTGTGCAGTCTCAAATTCGTCTGCAAGCCCATGTCTCCAATCTCGATCGTGTAAAGTCCATCCACATTCAGTCCTTTTTTTTTTTTATTTGCATTTATATCCCGCCCTTCTCCGAAGACTCAGGGCGGCTTACACTGTGTCAAGCAATAGTCTTCATCCATTTGTATATTATATACAAAGTCAACTTTTTATTGCCCCCAACAATCTGGGTCCTCATTTTACGGACCTTATAAAGGATGGAAGGCTGAGTCAACCTTGGGCCTGGTGGGGCTTGAACCTGCAGTAATTGCAAGCAGCTGCTGTTAATAACAGACTGCATTAGCCTGTTGAGCCACCAGTCCTTGATTATTAGAACCCAGATAAGGTGGATGAGACACATGATCAATATGGATGACCAATCTATGCCCCTCCCAGCTGCTCTATATAAATAGTCCTTGACTTACAACCCCAATTGCGCTCAAAATTTCCACTACTAAACAAGACATTGTTAAGTGAGTTGTGCCCCACTTTGTGACCTTTCTCGCCGCAATCGTTATGTGAACCGCTGCAGTTGTTAAGTAGGCTGTTAAGCGAATCTGGCGTCCCCATTGATTTTGCTTATCAGGAGAGTGGATTATGTGACCCCGGGACACTGCAACCGTCATAAATAAGAGCCAGCTGCCAAACATCTGAATTTTGATCCCATGGCCACAGGGGTTCTGCAATATTCATAAGTGTGAAAATTGGTCATAAGTGTTGTGTCTCGCTCACTTTCCCCGCAGCCAGGCCCCTCTTATCTCCTTCCGAACACTGAGGAATGTCCTGGCATGCCTCCAGGCCCCAGCCCTGGCACCATGCCCAGACAGGCCGAGCAAGAAGAAGGGCCTGACGTGCCTCCAGCCCCCAGCCCTGGCTCCATGCCCAGGCAAACGGAGCAACTAGACCCCTCCCCCTCCCCCACAGTATGTGAGCCTTAGGAATGTCAGTTACCAACAGCTGGAGCCTGGAGAGATCCTCGCTTCAGGAGAATTGATAGGCGGCGTCAGCAAAAGGAAGGGAGGGGCAGGCCTGGATAAGTGCTGAGTCATGGAGCCACACCCCATGGCCTATATAAAGGATCTGCTTTCTGGCATTCTCTGAGTCAGGCAAAGTCTACCTTGGATTGCTGAAGTCACTTTCTGGTCTCCTGCCTGCCTTGAGAACTTTGCTAGGACTTTGGCAGAGCTGCAGAGGCACGCCTGATACGGACTTCCCTGACCCGGCCGTTAGCGGAGGAGTGGGACACGACAATAAGTTACTTATTTCAGTGCTGTTGTAACTTTGAACGCTCATTTTTAAAAAATGGCTGTAAGTCTGTACCTCTATATACACACACATAGACACAAAACTTTTGTTTAACTGGATCGGATTCTTACGAGAAAGCTGTTTTTAATTAGGCAATTTTTATTTATTTATTTATTTATTTATTTATTAATCGTATTTATATACCGCCCTATCTCCCGAAGGATTCAGGGCGGTTAACAGGCACATAAAAACACATAAATACAGAGTAAAAACAATTAAAAAACTTATTCTAAAAGCTGAATATTTAAAACAATATAAAAATAAAACCCATTTAAAACCCATAAATTTAAAATCTAATTCAGTCCTGCGCAAATAAATAAGTGTGTTTTAAGCTCGCGGCGGAAGGTCCGGAGGTCCGGAAGTTGACGAAGTCCTGGAGGGAGTTCGTTCCAGAGGGTGGGAGCCCCAACAGAGAAGGCCCTTCCCCTGGGTGTCGCCAGACGGCACTGCCTAGCTGACGGCACCCTGAGGAGTCCCTCTCTGTGAGAGCGCACGGGTCGGTGAGAGGTATTCGGTAGCAGTAGGCGGTCCCGTAAGTAACCCGGCCCTATGCCATGGAGCGCTTTAAAGGTGGTTACCAAAACCTTGAAGCGCACCCGGAAGGCCACAGGTAGCCAGTGCAGTCTGCGCAGGATAGGTGTCACGCGGGAGCCACGAGGGGCTCCCTCTATCACCCGTGCAGCCGCATTCTGGACTAACTGCAGCCTCCGGATGCCCTTCAAGGGGAGCCCCATGTAGAGAGCATTGCAGTAATCCAGACGAGACGTCACGAGGGCGTGAGTGACCGTGCATAGGGCATCCCGGTCTAGAAAGGCGCAACTGGCGCACCAGGCGAACCTGGTGAAGCTCTCCTGGAGACGGCGGCCAAATGATCTTCCAGAGACAGCTGTTCATCCAGGAGGACGCCTAAGTTGCGCACCCCCCCCATCGGGGCCAATGACTCGCCCCCAACAGTCAGCCGCGGACTCAGCTGACTGTGCGGGATGCGGCATCCACAGCCACTCTGTCTTGGAGGATTGAGCTTGAGCCTGTTTCTCCCCATCCAGACCCGTCGGCTTCCAGACACGGGACAGTACTTGATAACCGTTGGGGTGGTCCGGTGTGGAAAAGTACAGCTGGGTATCATCCGCGTACAGCTGGTACCTCACACGAAACCACTGATGATCTCACCCAGCGGCTTCATATAGATGTTGAACAGAAGGCGAGAGGATCGACCCTGCGGCACCACAAGTGAGGCGCCTCGGGGCCGACCTCTGCCCTCCTGTCAACACCGTCTGCGACCGATCGGAGAGATAGGAGGAGAACCACCGATAAGCGGTGCCTCCACTCCCAATCCTCCAACCGGCGCAGCAGGATACCATAGTCGATGGTATCGAAAGCCGCTGAGAGGTCTAATAGGACCAGGGCAGAGGAACAACCCCTATCCCTGGCCCTCCAGAGATCATCCTGCGACCAAAGCCGTCTCCGTGCTGTAACCGGGCCGGAAACCGGACTGGAACGGGTCTAGATAGACAGTTTCATCCAGGTGTAAGGGAAACTGATATGCCACCATACTCTCTACAACCTTCGCCGCAAAGCGAAGGTTGGAGACTGGACGATAATTACCTAAAACAGCCGGGTCCAGGGAAGGCTTCTTGAGGAGGGGCCTCACCACCGCCTCTTTCAAGGCGGCCGGAAAGACACCCTCCACCAAAGAAGCAGTCGTAATCGCCTGGAGCCAGCCTCGTGTCACCTCCTGAGTGGCCAGCACCAGCCAGGAGGGGCACGGGTCCAGTAAACACGTGGTGGCATTCAACCTACCCAACAACCTGTCCATGTCCTCCTACTCTATTCTATTCTAATTCTATCCTACTCCCAAGTACAATTACTTCGGTGCAATTAATCCCCAGATGGTTTCTAGCCAGTGGTGGGTTTCGAATTTTTTTACTATCAGTTCTGTGGGTGTGGCTTGGTGGGTGTGGCATGGCTTGGTGGGTGTGGCATGGCTTGGTGGGCGTGGCAGGGGAAGGATACTGTAAAATCTCCATTCCCACCTCACTCCAGGGGAAGATTACAGCAAAATCCCTATTTCCTTCCGATCAGCTGGGACTCCGGAGGCAGAGAATAGACGGGGGCGGGACAGTCAGTATTTTTACTACCGGTTCTCCAGAACTACTCAAAATTTCCGCTACCGGTTCTCCAAAACTGGTCAGAACCTGCTGAAACCCACCTCTGTTTCTAGCACTGCATTCTTTTCAATGACTCGACTGAGATGGTTTAGGATCCCCTGCTCGAGAAGGGGGTTGGACTAGAAGACCTCCAAGGTCCCTTCCATCTCTGTTATTCGATGTTTTTGTGTTGGAGGTTAAGATAACCACAAAGCTTCTACGAAATGGCTTAGTCATCCGAGAAACAGGAGCAACCTTGAGTGGTCTTGAAAGCAAGGGATCAAAATTAGAAGGGCTTTTGTTTTTAAATGAATGGTATCGGTGTCTCTTTTCAACAAACGAGGAGTAAGCGTGAGGGTCTTTTCTCGCCGGAACTCACGTATAACTGATCGAGAAATAAATGAGGGCTGCCCAACTCCACAAGCCTTGTACGATTCCCACACCTTTCAATCAAGTTTGCTGCAGAGGAAAACTCCCCGGTGGATTGAGCCCATTAGTAGAGTCAAGGGTTGCTAAGCGCCTTCCTCCGAAAACATCAAATCATCGCTACCTTGCAGCCACACATTGTTACGTGATCTCCCCCCCCCCCCGCAAGCTCTGGGTAAACGGATGGTGCAGTCTATTCTGTTCATAACACAGGCACCTTCCTCCGTGTTCGGTGATTCATCCCAGTATTGCAAGAGGGGGCCACAGCGGACACCTGCCAATCAAATCCTACGACATGCAGGTGACGGTTAAAGGCGCCAGAGATTTCAATTCTAGTTCCACCTCACCATAGTATCTTCTTTGTTGTTGTTAGTTGCGAAGTCGTGTCCGACCCATCGTGACCCCATGGACAACGTTCCTCCAGGCCTTCCTGTCCTCTACCATCCTCTGGAGTCCATTTAAGCTCACGCCGACTGCTTCAGTGACTCCATCCATCCAGCCACCTCCTTCTCTGTCGTCCCCTTCTTCTTTTGCCCTCCATCGTTCCCAGCATGAGGCTCTTCTCCAGGGAGTCCTTCCTTCTCTTTAGGTGGCCAAAGGATTTTGAGTTTCCTCTTCTAGATCTGGCCTTCTAAAGAGCAGTCAGGGTTGATCTCCTCTAGAACTGACTTGTTTGTTCACCTTGCAGTCCAAGGGACTCGCAGGAGTCTTTTCCAGCACTAGAGTTCAGAGGCCTGAATTCTTTGGCGCTCAGCCTTCCTTATGGTCCAACTTTCACAGACATCCATTGGGAAAACCAGAGCCTTGGCTATACACACTTTTGTTGGCAGGGTGATGCCTCTGCTTTTTAGTAAGCTATCTAGGTTTGCCATAGCTTTCCTCCCCAGGATCAAGTGTCTTTTAATTTCTTGGCTGTAGTCCCCATCTGCGGTGATCTTGGAACCCAGGAAAATAAAATCTGTCACTACCTCCATTTCTTCCCCATCTATTTACCAGGAATTGAGAAGGCCGGATGCCATGATCCTACTTTTCTTAATGTTGAGTTTCAAGCCATAGTCCTCTTGGAATTTCCTTTCTCTGGCCTATAGTGGCAATGAGAGAAAACCGTCATATTTCAAAGAATTGAATGACATTTTTATTTATTTATCAGATTTTTTTTAATCCCGCCTTTATGATATTATAAATAGCTCAAGGCAACAACAAGCCTATTAAATGTTCCTTTTCTCCTCCTATTTTCCCCAAAACAACAATTGTGGAGGTGGGCTGAGAGAGAGGGACTGGCTCAAACTTACCCAGCTGGCTTTCATGCCTAACGTGGGACTATAACTCACAGAGTCCTGGTGATTGGCCCAAAGTGACCCAGCCAGTTTTCACACCAAAGGCAGGACTAGAACTCACCATCTCTTTCTGATTGGTTCAATCTCACTCAGTTGGCTTGCATGCCTAAGACAGGACTAGAACTTGTCTCCTGATGATTAGCCCACCCAGTCAGCTTTCATGTCTAAGGCGGGACTAGAGAATTCACCAGTCTCCTGGTGATTGGCCCAAAGTCACTGTCAGTTTTGGAAGGCAATTTTATTTTTTGCTTCTTAACTGCCACATATTTTAGCTGGGGAAGTTGGGAGGGGGGTTGTTGTTGGAGTGGTAGAAAGTTAGTCATAACAACATTCCGTTTTCAAGGACATCCTGTGTCTGATGAAGACTGCCTGAAGATTGTATCCAATTGAGTGGGAAGAGTTGATTGGACAATCTGATGAACTTGTGGGTGTGGGGAAGGGCTGTGACCCGTCAACTGGGTGTGGAAAACCTGGAAGCTTTCAGTTTCGGGTTTTCCCAGCTGTGCCAACAAGGCATCTCCAATAAATTGGAACTCTGAGGAACCTCAAGCCTCAGAGCTTTCTTTCGTTGGGGTTGTTCCTTGGAACCCTGACAGTCACCCAGCCAGGAATTCAGAATCAAAATAGAGTTGGAAGGGACATTGGAGGTCTTCTAGTCCAGCCCCCTGCTCAAGCAGGAGATACAATACCATTCCAGAAAAATGGTTGTCCAATTTTGTATTTGTATGTATGTACTGTGTATGTACTGTGTATGTATATATTTGTATTGTATGTACTGTGTTTTTACTGGCTGTGAACCGCCCTGAGTCCTTCGGGAGAAGGGCGGTATACAAATATAATAAATGAATGAATGAATGAATGAATAAATAAATAAATAAATAAATAAATAAATTTCTTCTTAGAAACCTCTAATGATGAAACACCCACAATGTCTGGAGGCAAGCTGTTCCACAGGTTAATTGTCCTCACTATTAGGAAGCTTCTCCTTAATTGCATGATCCTGCATGCCGGCTAGAAACCTGGAAGATTACCTGACTGACATGCATACATGCACTGGAAACCAGAAGTTCATTTTCAGCCCCCCCCCCCCCGGTCGTGACCCAGATGAGCGCGCATAGTGCAGGGCCTCTGGTGGCTCAACAGGCTAATGCAGCCTGTTATTAACAGCAACTGCTTGCAATATTGCAGGTTCAAGTCCCACCAGGCCCAAGGTTGACTCAGCCTTCCATCCTTTATAAGGTAGGTAAAATGAGGACCCAGATTGTTGGGGGGCAATAAGTTGACTTTGTATATACTGTATATACTCGAGTATAAGCCGGGTTTTTCAGCACGTTTTTTGTGCTGAAAAACGTCCCCTCAGCTTATACTCGGTATATCTGACTTATCTCGAGGTTTTTTCTTCTTTTTCACATTATACGGATGGTGCAAACTTGGCGGGCTTTTGCATTAGCGGGAAGCCCTGCGGTGCAGTGAGAGGGCGGGGCGGGGAGCCGCCAGCCTTCTCGGCTGAGGGAGGGAGGCTTTCCCTGACCGGTAGCTGCCTCATTTCCCTCCCTCGGCTTATACTCGAGTCCCCAGTTTACCCCAGTTTTTTGGGGTAAAATTGGGGACCTCGGCTTATACTTGGATCGGCTTATATTCGAGTATATACGGTAATATACAAATGGATGAAGACTATTGCTTGACATAGTGTAAGCCGCCCTGAGTCTTCGGAGAAGGGCGGGATATAAATGCAAATTAAAAAAAAAAGAAAACATTCGCCATCACTGTTGTAAGCTGTCTTGAGTCCCAGTCTTGGTTGAATCTTGCTGGGTGATGATGTAATGAAGAGGTTTGTGTTCTGAAGGGGTGTTGGGCAATTCCTATGATGGCTTAATGGCTTTGTCCTGGTTTGAATCTTGAGTGAGGGCTAATCCTATCAAGTCTTTTGTGTTGTAGATAAGCTGGCCCAGGCTTTTGTCTTGTAGATAGGTTGGCACCAGTCTTTCTGGGGCTATTAATAAAGGTGGGAGCTGCTTTCCAAGATGTTTCTCCTTTTCTCATCTAGGGAGGTATAATATTCTGCCTTTTTAATATTTCCTAGAATATTTAATTCTTCTAGGAGAAGGGTGGGCGCTAACTTTCTACACCTGCAAAAACAACATTTAGCTATTACTGCTTGTCCTCGATTCACCAAAATTTCCGTGGCAAAGTGCAAAGACAGTTGTTAAGTGAGTTTTGTGCCTTTTTGATGACCTCTCTTTCCAAAGTTGTTAAGTGAATCCCTGCAGTTGCGATGTTAGTCACACGGTCGCTAAGCGAATCTGGCTTCCCCATTGACTTTGCTTGTCGGAAAGCCTCAGTAGCTAATAGCATGACCCTGGGGATGCTCCAACTGTCATAATTATGAGCCAGTGGCCAAGCATCTGAATGTTGATCGCATAATTCTGGGGATGCTGCAGCTGTCGTTAAGTGTGAAAAACGGACATAAGTCAATTTTCTCAGACCTGTTGCGGCTCTGAACGATCACTAAACGAATGGTCGTAAGTCAAGGACTACTGTAATCACCTCCAGAATGAAACAGCCCCGTCTGGTTCCCAAGCCAATCGCAGTGCCAGGTTTTAAGTTTTTTACCAACGGCCCAAAAGGATGGGGGCAGATCTCACCTGGGAAGGGTAGGTCTGATATCCAGGTTTACACAGCCTCCTTAGCTATCATGCCTGCATATAAGCCACCATTCCTGGATTTGCACAACACAGGTGACCACCGACAAGCAAACCCCAACGCAGGTGGAGTGTTTTGGTTGCTTTGATCCCAGGGATCCAATAATAATAATAATAATAATAATAATAATGCAGATCTGAGTTTACAAACTCATAACTCTTTCTCCTTGGATCTTATGATTTATGTTGATTGCAAAAAACAATCATAAGACACTTTTTTCATTGTAACTTTGAATGGTCACTAAATGAATGGTTGTAAGTCGAGAATCACCTGTATTAGGAACCCCGAAACCGGATGCAAAGAATTCGGATCATACCACATAAGCCATAATTCCAAATCTGGACAGGTCTAATTTAAGATGGAAGCGGTGGGCTTAGGCGGATACTTTACACAAAAGGAAGGATTTTTGACTGAAGGATCAGGTGATGGAATGTATGTAGGTGGGGATCAGAGGAAAGGTCACAGGTGGAGATAGGACCCAGGTGTGGATGGAATAGACACGAGAGTGAGGAATATGAATTCTGATAAAACATTTTCTCTGATCTTCATTTGCCATAGCTTTCCTCCCCAGGAGCAAGCGTCTTTTAATTTCTTGGCTGTAGTCCTCATCTGCAGTGATCTTGGAGCCCAGGAAAATAAAATCTGTCACTACCTCCATTTCTTCCCCATCTATTTACCAGGAATTGAGAAGGCCGGATGCCATGATGTTAGTTTTCTTAATGTTGAGTTTCAAGCCAACTTTTGCACTCTCCTTCACCTGTATCAAGAGGCTCTTTAGTTCCTCTTCGCTTTCTGCCATTAGAGTGGTATCATCTGCATCTCTGAGGTTGTTGATATTTCTCCCGGCAATCTTAATTCCAGTTTGTGATTCATCTAGCCCAGTGGTGGGATTCAGCCAGTTCGCACCACTTCGGGAGAACCGGTTGTTAACTTTCTGATCAGTTTGGCAAACTGGTTGTTGGAAGAAATCATTAGGGCAGAGAACCAGTTGTTAAATTACTTGAATCCCACCACTGATCTAGCCCCACTTTTCTCATGATGTGCTCTGCAGATAAATTAAATAGGTAGGGCGACAGTATGCAGCCTTGCCAGACTCCTTTCCCAGTTTTGAACCAATCAGTGGTTCCATGTCCAGTTCTCACTGTCAAAAGTTCTCACTTGGCCAACAAAGAATTCTAATTCAAATTATAATTGTAATTCAAATTCAATTCCTCTTTCTAAAACAAATTCAAATTCTATTCCCATTCCCATTCCCATTCCCATTCTAATTAATTCTAATTTTAATTCTAAACCCTACAAATTCCAAACCTTAGAAAAAGAAGCCTGCAAGTCACCTCTTCCCGTTTGTCTCTCTAGGCTCCTTTTCTTAGCCAATCAAAACAGCCACTGCGGAAAGGAGGCTCCTGATTGGCGGCGGCAGAACAAACTCGCCGCGGAACTTGAAATCCGCGGAACAGGGAATAAGCGGGAACCATTTTAGTGACGGACCGGGGACCTGCGGGGGGAACGCATTAGGGTGACCTATTCGGATTCGTGCTTTAATACCCCCCCCACCCGCTCGTTGCCGTGGTTACCGCCTGGAGGGTCGGGGGCGTCGATGAGGATCATGAGCGCGGCCTTGGGGAAAGTAAGTATCTTGTGGGGGGGAGGCTCCCCTTTCCCGAATCTCCACCCCCGCCCCCCGGGTACCTTTCCCTATCCTTCTATGCCTCCTTCAACCGGCTGTACTTGGAATGGGTGGGATTCCAGGTCCCATCATGCGCAGCCAGCCCAACTGGGGGGTCCTTAAGTGGGAGAACGAGGGTGGATGGAAAGAGGGGGGAGGGAACCGAGCGAGTGCATGGAGAATTGGGGAATTATTATCTATATCAGGGGTTTCCAGCCTTGGTCCCTTTAAGACTTGTGGACTGCAACTCCCAGAGTTCCTCAGCCAGCTTTGCTGGCTGAGGGACTCTGGGAGTTGAAGTCCACAAGTCTTAAAGGGACCAAGGTTGGAGACCCCTGACCTATATATAGATGCTACTTTTAGTTTATCCAAACATTTATAATGGGGACATTCCCCCCCCCCAAAAAAATAGGAGTGTAATTACATATCTCTCCTTTTGCCCTTTCTGCTTTATTTAGTTGGGATTTAATACACTTCTCCCATTTCTTTTGATTTTTATCCTGCTTTTCTTATTGTTTATAAATCATCTGTCATCTGCACCTCTATAACTGTCTTGTTCGGTTCTGCAACCCAAGAAGAAAAACACAGACTTCAGAGGATAATTAGAACAGCAGAAAAAATAATGGCTACCAACCTGCCTTCCATTGAGGACCTGTATACTGCACGAATCAAGAAGAGGGCCGTGAAAATATTTGCAGATCCCTCGCATCCTGGACATAAACTGTTTCAACTCCTACCCTCAAAACGACGCTATAGAGCACTGCACACCAGAACAACTAGACACAAGAACAGTTTTTTCCCGAAGGCCATCACTCTGCTAAACAAATAATTCCCTCAACACTGTCAAACTATTTACTAAATCTGCACTACTATTATTTATTTATTTATTTATTTATTATTTATTAATCGTATTTATATATTAATCTTCTCATTGTTCCCATCACCCATCTCTTCCCACTTATGACTGTATGACTGTGATGTTGCTTGTATCCTTATGAATTTTATTGATATTGTTTCCTGATTGCTTATTTGTACCCGATGACTATCATTAAGAGTTGTACCTTAGAATTCTTGATGAATATATCTTTTCTTTTATGTACACTGAGAGCTTATTCACCAAGACAAATTCCTTGTGTGTCCAATCACACTTGGCCAATAAATTCTATTCTATTCTATTCTATTCTATTCTATTCTATTCTATTCTATTCTATTCTATTCTAAATAACATTTCCCCCCTTACCCCAAGAATAGAATAGAATAGAATAGAATAGAATAGAATAGAATAGAATAGAATAGAATAGAATAGAATTTTTTATTGGCCAAGTGTGATTGGACACACAAGGAATTTGTCTTGGTGCATATGCTCTCAGTGTACATAAAAGAAAAGATACGTTCATCAAGGTACAACATTTACAACACAATTGATGATCAATATATCAATATAAATCATAAGGATTGCCAGCAACAAGTTATAGTCATACAGTCATAAATGGAAAGAGATTGATGATGGGAATTATTGCTACTGGCAATTGCTACTGGCAGTTCTCGACTTTTACAAGAGTTTATTTAGTGATCAAAGTTAGAAAGGCACTGAAAAAAGTGAGTTATGACCGTTTTTCACACAACCGTTGCAGCATCTCTGTGGGTTACATGATAAAAATTCAGACGCTTGGCAACTGGCATGTACTTACGACGGTTGCAGTGTCCCGGGGTGTGTGTGTGTGTGTCACGTGATCCCCTTTTGCAGTCTTCTGGCAAGCAAAGTAAACGGGGAAACTAGATTCACTTAACAACCGTGTGACTAATTTAACAACTGCAGCGATTCACTTTGCAACGGTGGCAAGAAAAGTTGTAAAATGGGACAAAACTCACTTAACAAACTTCTCACTTAGCAACATAAAGTTTGGGCTCAATTGTGGTCATAAGTCGAGGACTATCTGTATTTTCTTCCTAAAAATGCTCCATTCCCCCAGTGGATAAGTTCCAATTGTTTGTTTATACCTTTCTAAGCCATTTAATTTCTTTTTAAAATGTAAATCTAGTGTCTGGACACTCAAGAGCCAGTGGCAATCCTTGATTTAGACCACAATTGAGCCCCAAAACAATGGCACGGGTAGTATGCAGGTAGTCCCAGGGGTGAAATTCAAAATTTTTCCCTACCGGTTCTGTGGGCGTGGCTTGGTAGGCATGGCAGGAGAAGGATATTGCAAAATCTTCATTCCCACCCCACTCTGGGGCCAGCCAGAGGTGGTATTTGCCAGCTCTCCGAACTACTCAAAATTTCTGCTACCAATTCTCCAGAACCTGTTAGAACCTGTTGGATTTCACCCCTGGGTAGTCCTCGAATTACAACCACAATTGAAGTCAAAATTCCTGTTGTTAAGCGAGGTAGTTAAGTAAGCTTTGACCCAGTTGTTAAGTCAATCACTGCAGTTAAGTCAGCAGCACAATTGTAAAATGAATGTAGCTTTCTCATTGACTTTCCGTGTCAGAAGGTCTCAAAAGACGTGACCCTGGCATAGTGCAACCATCATAAATGTCAGTTGCCAAGCATCCAAATTTTGATCACATGACCACAGGGATGTTGCAACAATTGTTAAGTGTCATAAGTCACTTTTTTCAGTGCCGTTGTAACTTTGAACGATCACTAAACGAATGGTTGTAAGTCAAGGACTACCATATTGACCTAAGGATATGTGTATCATACATTTTAGGACAAGAGTACAACATCAAGAATGAATTTATAGTTACGATGGGTGTTCCCCATCCCCCTAAATATTGCACTGTTGAAATATTTGCCTAGAAATGAGAGAAACGAAGCAGAAAGAGAAATGTAGAACATCAGCCATACTATGGTTTCTTGCAAACAGCTTTTTGGGCTTACACAATCAATTGCGAAAGTCACTAAGGAGTAACCTTGTAGTTTGGAAAGGGCTCGGTATGTTTTTCTTATTTCGGTAACTGATGATTTAACTTTCTTCCTGCAGGTGTTGTCCCTAGGAAAGGAATCTGTTTTAAAGCAAGGATCTGGTTTTTTCAGGTAAGGTACCCAGATAATCCTTAACAACCATTTGTATTGCTATTGTTTGAAGTTACCATGGCCTTGAAGGAAGTGACCTATGATTGGTACTCACACTTATGATCATCTTAGCACCCCCATGGCCACTTCATTAAGATTTGGGAGCTTTATAATCAGCATCTATTTATGATGGTCACAATGTCCCAGAGTCATCTGAACATCGTTTGCAAGCTTCCCAGACAGCTTCTAACAAGGAAACTCAACTAGGAAACTGGATTTGCTTAGCAAACCCTGATCCACTTAGCATCTGCAGCGATTGCTTAACAACAATGGCAAAAGTCGTAAAATTGGGCATCACCTATTAAACAACTGCCTTGCTTAACAACAGACATTCAGGCCCCAGTTAACCGACTGCTGTCTGTATCTTGTTTTGCATCCTGATGGAAGATATCGCTAAAAGGACAGGAAGATTTCAGATGCTCAACCTTATTGTAAATATTATAAACGGGGAGTCGTGTGACAGGACACATTTTGAAAGGACAAATAAATTAATGCAGGATTGTTCTCTTTGGCTTTATCGCTTGCACTCTTTATACAGATTTGCAGCATTGCCCATTGGACCAGGAGCTTTGCATTCTAATTCATTTTTTAATTGGAGAACCGCAAGAGAGCTGTGAAAATTTTTATCCCGTGGAAGTACGTGCTGTCCAAGCATAATAAAGATTTATCTGTCTGTTTGCTTTTTAGCCTTGCATTCAAATCATCCAGAGGGGATCCAATCTGTTCTATAGGTAAGAAGATTTTGTTTGCTTTTTAAATCATTATCATAGTTTAACCTGGGAAAGAGGACCGTCTTTGGGGCCACGCTGTGGTATGATGAATTTGCTACCCAGAATAATTTGCTACGAGATGGGCAGCAAATAAATCCAATAAATAAATAAATGAGAGGATGTTATATTCATCCCATTTTGTCAAAAACAGTTGGCCATAGAATAGGCCTTTCCCCAGTCATTTTCCCATTATGAAACTAGAACACCAGACTTGAAATCCTCGGGTTAGAAAACTTGGAACTCCGTCGCCTTCGACAAGACCTAAGTTTAACTCATAGAATCATCTATTGTAATGTCCTTCCTGTTAAAGACTACTTCAGCTTTAATTGCAATAATACTAGAGTAACCAATAGATTTAAACTTAATGTCAACTGCTTTAATCTAGATTGCAGAAAATATGACTTCTGTAACAGAATCATCAGTGCTTGGAATACTTTACCTGACTCTGTGGTCTCTTCTCATAATCCTAAAAGCTTTAACCAAAAACTTTCTACTATTGACCTCACCCCATTCCTAAGAGGACCGTAAGGGGCGTGCATAAGCGCACAAACGTGCCTACCGTTCCTGTCCTATCGTTTTTCTTTTCTTCTTCCTATATATATATATAAATATATATATATGCTTATACCTCCTTATATTTACTCATATATGTGTTTATATACTATATAAACTTTTTGTATGATACCTACATATATTGTTGTGACAAAATAAATAAATAAATAAAAAATAAACATAGAACATAGAGCTATTCATTTTTATTTGGCCTAATCGCAATTTTAACATGGGTGGTTTTATTAGGGTTTATTTTATATTTTATTAGTTTTAAATTATTGGGCCAAATTTTGAATTAGATTTTTAATAATGTTCTTAACGTTTGTTTCTGGGCGATTTTATCTTGGCTGTAAACCGCCCTGAGTCTTCGGAGAAGGGCAGTATAGAAATGTGATAAATAAGTAAGTAAGTAAATAAATAAATAAATTTATTCATTTTTATTTATTTATTTTGTCAAACACAACAATATATATAATATAAGCATGAAATAACCACACAAATTGAATACAACCAAAAGGAACATTAGGACAGGAACAGTAGGCATGCTGGTGCTCTTAGGCACGCCCCTTAAGCAGGCCCTTTTCTTCTTCCACATGGAAGAAGCCCTCAGGCCTCGCAGCGCAGGAAGCAGGGTTTTTAGTTTGGAAAAGGGAATGGGGCTGTTTCAAACCTTGCCCCCTCCCCTCTTCTCTCTCCCCTGTCTATTTCCAACAAGGGAAGGGGCAGAGAGACATGGCTGCAGCAGGCTTGCTATGTAACCAATGGAGAAAGCAAGAGAGGAAGGAGCAGGGTGCTTAACAGAACTACAGGATAACAGAGTTGGGAGGGACCTTGGAGGTCTTCAAGTCCAACCCCCTGCCCAGGCAAGAAACCCTACACCACTTCAGACAAAAGGTTATTCAACATCTTCTTAAAACCTTCCAGTATCGGAGCATTTACAACTTCTGGAGGCAAATTGTTCCACTGATTAATTGTTCTAACTGTCAGGAAATTTCTCCTTAGTTCTACCAGACTTCCCTGGTCTGTCCCCTTAGACGAAAGGTCTAAAATGTACACTAAATTATTATTTAAAAGAAAATTTTTATAAGATGATGTATTGCTGGTATATCTAACACTGGATGACTTTTCAAAAAACTTTAAAGATATCTCAAATGAATGTTGGAAATATAAAAATAAAGAAGGGACTTTTTAATCACATACGGTGGACATGCGAAAAAGCAAAAAAATATTGGAGTAGGATTCACATCTTAATGCAGAGGATTCTTAAAGTGAAAGTAAAGATAAAACCAGAGAGGCTTTTGGGGGTGTGTGTGTGTTAATGGGAAAAGATTTGGGAGGAAAATTTGCAACTTTGATGTTATGTATGTCGATGGCAGCAAGATCACTTTATGCACAGAAATGGAAGGATAATCGGATTCCCACAATGGAGGAATGGCTGCAGAAGCTGATGGAGTTAGCAGAGATGGTGAAATTGACTGTTTTTATTGAAGGAGAAAAAAAAACGCACTTACTTTTGTTTCTACTTGGAAACCGCTTCTGAGCTTTGTGCTTGAGATGGAAAAAAAATGAAACCTTGATTTTGGCTCTTGCTGATTAGATATGTTTGTTGTTAGTATATAAGGCTAGGATATATAATAATAGAATAGAATAGAATAGAATAGAATAGAATAGAATAGAATTTTATTGGCCAAGTGTGATTGGACACACAAGGAATTTGTCTTGGTGCATATGCTCTCAGTGTACATAAAAGAAAAGATACGTTCATCAAGGTACAACATTTACAACACAATTGATGATCAATATATCAATATAAATCATAAGGATTGCCAGCAACAAGTTATAGTCATACAGTCATAAGTGGAAAGAGATTGGTGATGGGAACTATGAAACTTCAGAGGATAATTAGAACTGCAGAAAAAATAATTGCTACCAACTTGCCTTCCATTGAGGACCTGTATACTGCACGAATCAAGAAGAGAGCCGTGAAAATATTTGCAGATCCCTCGCATCCTGGACATAAACTGTTTCAACTCCTACCCTCAAAACGACGCTATAGAGCACTGCACACCAGAACAACTAGACACAAGAACAGTTTTTTCCCGAAGGCCATCACTCTGCTAATAATAATAATAATTGCATCCTGGACATAAACTGTTTCAACTCCTACCCTCAAAATGACGCTATAGAGCACTGCACACCAGAACAACTAGACACAAGAACAGTTTTTCCCCGAAGGCCATCACTCTGCTAAACAAATAATTCCATCAACACTGTCAGACTATTTACTAAATCTGCACTACTATTAATCTTCTCATCGTTCCCATCACCAATCTCTTTCCACTTATGACTGTATGACTATAACTTGTTGTTGGCAATCCTTTTGATTTATATTGATATATTGAACATCAATTGTGTTGTAAATGTTGTACCTTGATGAACATATCTTTTCTTTTATGTACACTGAGAGCATATGCACCAAGACAAATTCCTTGTGTGTCCAATCACACTTGGCCAATAAAAAATTCTATTCTATTCTCCAAAGCAGGGATCTCCAACCTTGGTCCCTTTAAAACTTGTGGACTTCAACTCCCAGAGTCCCTCAGGCAGCAAAGCTGGCTGAGGAACTCTGGGAGTTGCAGTCCACAAGTCTTAAAGGGACCAAGGTTGGAGATCCCTGCTCCAAAGCACCTAAAGGCAGGAGAAGAAGTAACAGGTGGAAACGATCATTAAGGGTTAAATTGCAACCTATGACCATCATTTGTGTTGTAAATGTTGTACCTTTGATGAAAGTATTTTATTTTCTTTTTTCTTTTTTATGTACATTGAGAGCATATGCACCAAAACAAACTCCTTGTGTTTCCAATCACACTTGGCCAATAAATTCTATTCTATTCTATTCTATTCTATTCTATTCTATTCTATTCTAAATTTCTTATTCTGTTCTATTCTATTTTATTCATATTTCTTATTCTATTCTATTCTATTCTTATTTTTTATTCTATTCTATTCTATTTTATTCATATTTCCTATTCTATTCTTATTTCTTATTCTATTCTATTTTATTCATATTTCTTATTCTATTCTATTCTTATTTTTTATTCTATTCTATTCTATTTTATTCATATTTCCTATTCTATTCTAATTTCTTATTCTGTTCTATTCTATTTTATTCATATTTCTTATTCTATTCTATTCTATTCTTATTTTTTATTCTATTCTATTCTATTTTATTCATATTTCCTATTCTATTCTTATTTCTTATTCTATTCTATTTTATTCATATTTCTTATTCTATTCTTATTTCTTATTCTATTCTATTTTATTCATATTTCTTATTCTATTCTATTCTTATTTTTTATTCTATTTTATTCATATTTCTATTCTATTCTATTCTTATTTTTTATTCTATTCTATTCTATTTTATTCATATTTCCTATTCTATTCTTATTTCTTATTCTATTCTATTCTATTTTATTCATATTTCTTATTCTATTCTATTCTATTCTTATTTTTTATTCTATTCTATTCTATTTTATTCTTATTTCCTATTTTATTCTTATTTCTTATTCTATTCTATTTTATTCATATTTCTTATTCTATTCTTATTTCTTATTCTATTCTATTTTATTCATATTTCTTATTCTATTCTATTCTTATTTTTTATTCTATTCTATTCTATTTTATTCATATTTCTATTCTATTCTTATTTCTTATTCTATTCTATTTTATTCATATTTCTTATTCTATTCTATTCTATTCTTATTTTTTATTCTATTCTATTCTATTTTATTCTTATTTCCTATTTTATTCTTATTTCTTATTCTATTCTATTCTATTTTATTCATATTTCTTATTCTATTCTTATTTCTTATTCTATTCTATTCTATTTTATTCATATTTCTTATTCTATTCTATTCTATTCTTATTTTTTATTCTATTCTATTCTATTTTATTCTTATTTCCTATTTTATTCTTATTTCTTATTCTATTCTATTCTATTTTATTCATATTTCCTATTCTATTCTTATTTCTTATTCTATTCTATTCTATTTTATTCATATTTCTATTCTATTCTATTCTTATTTTTTATTCTATTCTATTCTATTTTATTCTTATTTCCTATTTTATTCTTATTTCTTATTCTATTCTATTCTATTTTATTCATATTTCTTATTCTATTCTTATTTCTTATTCTATTCTATTTTATTCATATTTCTTATTCTATTCTATTCTTATTTTTTATTCTATTCTATTCTATTTTATTCATATTTCTATTCTATTCTATTCTATTCTATTCTAATCCAGGAGAGAAGCAGCTTAGAACTAAGGAGAAATTTCCCCGGCAGTTAGCACAATTAACCAGTGGAGCAACTTGCCTCCAGAAGTCACAAATGCTCCCAACCCTGGAGGTTTTTAAGAAGAGACTAGATAACCCTTTGTCTGGAAAAAAAAACAAAAAACAGTCTCCTGCCTGAGCAGGGGGTTGGACTAGAAGACCTCCAAGGTCCCTTCCAATTCTTTTGTTATTCTCCGAGTGTGCTGATGGGAATCCCAGGAAAGGAATGGGTTAACTCTGCCTTCCTGCTTGTTAAATCTTTGTAGCCACGCCTCTGGTGTCTCCTTCCCCTCCTTTTGAGTCTGACTCAGCTCTGCAAGGCAGGCGGGTTTTCCTTTGTCCTCGACTCCTGATTTTTTCAAACCTCAGAGGACAGAATTTAAGACCCCCCCCCCAACACCAGCACCACTGCAAGGAGGAGGAGGAGGAGGAGGGTGAGCACCTGTCTGCCTCTCCCCCATCCCAGAAATGGGCAAGGTGAGTGGGGAAGGGCTGCATTCAGCAGGCCCCAGCCGCAGGCTGCCAAGGGAGGCTCCTCCACGCCCCAAACGGCAATTGCAGCAGCCCAAATCGGTGCAAAGGCACCGTCCTGCAGGAAGGCCCAGGAGAAGGACGCGCGCATGCGCCGCCAAAAGGCCGAAAGGGAGGCAGAGCAAGGCAGGCAAGAGGGGCCCCCTAGTGGCCGAGCCTGGCACTTCCCAGGCTTTTCCGCCGCAGCCGTTACAACCTCTAACTGAGACGAGTACCCAATCTCGGTCACCAGATGGCGCCAGAGAACAACCACCTCAGCCACAGCTTGCAATGGTAAAACAATGCGCTGATCCGAATGGGAGGCAGAGCAAGGCAGGCAAGAGGGGCCCTCTAGTGGCCGAGCCTGGCACTTCCCAGGCTTTTCCGACGCAGCCATTACAACCTCTAACGGAGACGGCTACCCAGTCTTGGTCACCAGATGGCGCCAGAGAACAACCACCTCAGCCACAGCTTGCAATGGTAAAACAATGCGCTGATCCGAATGGGAGGCAGAGCAAGGCAGGCAAGAGGGGCCCCCTAGTGGCCGAGCCTGACAGTTCCCACGCTTTTCCGCCGCAGCCCTTACAACCTCTAACGGAGACGACTACCCAATCTTGGTCACCAGATGGCGCCAGAGAACAACCACCTCAGCCACAGCTTGCAACGGTAAAACAATGCGCTGATCCGAATGGGAGGCAGAGCAAGGCAGGCAAGAGGGGCCCCCTAGTGGCCGAGCCTGACAGTTCCCACGCTTTTCCGCCGCAGCCCTTACAACCTCTAACGGAGACGACTACCCAATCTTGGTCGCCGGATGGCGCCAGAGAACAACCACCTCAGCCACAGCTTGCAATGATAGACCACAAGGAGCTGATCCTTCCTTCCACTCTAAATCTACCCCCACCGGAGGAGCCGGCTCCTAAGAAGGCAAAGCCTGAGGCTACCTTCACCCCTACGGCGGCAGGACTCCGCCCAAGAGAGAAGCAGGAGCTACGCATTTCCCCAGAACTGCAACAAAAGATCTCGGAGGCTATTACTCAGGCCATCGTTGCAAACGTGCAACAATACTGGCAGGCAGCGTTCCCAGCCCCTAACCACACCTTACGCCAGGGGCAGCCTACTGCATCCCGTAACCGAAAGGACTTACCTGTTCTTGCCAGGCCTCGTTACCCGGCCTCCTCTTCCAAACACGGCCGAAAATCCCACCCGGGCGACAAGGAACGAAAAGAGTTAAAGCTCTTTGAGACCGATGGAGCGGCTTCAGACCCCGCAGGCTTCAAAAGACTCTTCAACCCTGCCTTGTTTAAGCCGCTTCTCTCCAAAGCCAAGGCCACGCTTGCCACGTCGGATCCGGCCTTGGGCTTATCTGCCCCCAGCCCCCAGCCGTTTCGAGGCAACGGAAGTCGGCGCTCCCGTGGAGACACAAATGGCACAAGGCGAGTGGTCACAGGAGGGCTTGCGAAACAACGTGAGCGGACTAGGGCTCAAAGCAGCCCGCTGAGCCCTCCGGCGGTTCCAGGCCCTTATTTCCGGCCTCCACCCCGACCTGTTCGAGACACTGTCCGAAAGGTTTCGCCATCCAATCCTAGACCTGTGCACCACCCCGTCAAACAGCCACCTACCCAGGTTCTGTGCCCGGTTCGCAACACCAGGGGCGGATGTGGTCAGCGCAGTCTGCCTTCCATGACCGTGGGGGCTGCTCTACGCCTTTTGTCCGCTTCCCCTCATCCCAGGGGTAATCGGGAACGTACTGGCAGAGAGAGCAGAGATCCTACTCTTGGCTCCCCACTGGCCCAGGGGGCCACGCTTCGCCAATCTAGTCAACCTATCAGTGTCCAGACCCTAGAGGAGCCCACCAGACAAGATCCCCCTCAGTCAGGGAATCCTCCTCCACCCAGCGACGCGATAGATCCGACTAACCGTTTGGCACTTGAGCTGAGGGCTCTGAAGCTGGCCAACTTGTCTGACCAGGTGATAAAGACCATTCTAGCCGCGACGAGTCCATACACCAACAGGATTTACGATTCCATCTGGGTAACCTTCTGCGCCTGGTGCTCCAAGGCCTCTATCGATCCCCTCTCAGTCTCGTTGGCCCAAGTCCTGAGCTTCCTACAGGATGGACTAGACGAAGGCCTATCGCCCGATACGATACGCACACAAGTGGCCGCCTTGTCGTCCGTGTTATCTTATGGGAAACTGGGGTCCCTCACACAGAACCCAATTGTGCGCATGTTTATCAGAGGCGCTGCTGTGATCTCGGCATCCCGAAACCGCGATGCAAACTCCTCGTTCCAATAAACCCCTTTAATTTACAGTGAATTCCTCTCCCAGCCAAGTCTTTCCTCTCCCACAGTCTTTCAAGATAGTTCACAATTACTGACTTTTATCAGGCTACTTGGCAAGAATGCAGGAATGATTTGTCTCTTGCAAACACCCCTCTCCTCTCGCTCCTCTTTTATTCCTATGGGAGGAGCCCTTCATCGTCCACCTGTCTCCTTACTCCCAAGTCGACCCTTGTTCCTCAGCTGTTCCCTTCGTCTGGCAACTCTGCGCATGCGCACACTTGGAACAGGGTCCAACTGTTCGTCTGCCTCACTGATGTCTGACTCCGAAGGCAGCTGACAACTGTCAAGACAGCCCTGACCCCATCTCTGCTTCCAACACAGACTCATCAGAGTCTTCCCCAGACTCCAGGACTGGCCCATGTTCCTTCCCAACCTCCTAACTCTCTGAATCTGCTGCCAGCTCCACTGGTCACTGGCAGGCCACAACAGGTGTGACTATCTTAAAGCCTTTGACGATACACCGATATCCCACCTGGGAACTACCTACAATTCTCCAGTCTCTTATCTGTGGTGACCAAGGCTCAAATAGTGATTACCAAACACAATTCGGTCCTGAACAAACTTGTTTTATTAAAACAGCTGAGAATGAATTAATTCTCAGCTGTTTTAGTCCAAAACTCTGGTGGCTCAACGGACTAAGTCTGTCTGTTATTAACACAGCTGCTTGCAATTACTGCAGGTTCAAGTCCCACCAGGCCCAAGGTTGACTCAGCCTTCCATCCTTTATAAGGTAGGTAAAATGAGGACCCAGATTGTTGGGGGCAATTAAGTTGACTTTGTATATAATATACAAATGGATGAAGACTATTGCTTAACACATTGTAAGCCGCCCTGAGTCTTCGGAGAAGGGCGGGATATAAATTCAACAACAACAACAACAACAACAAACAAATTCTTCCCAAACAGTCCTTCAGCCTTATCACCAACCTTTGTTGTCGTTGGCAACCTGCCAAAGGCTTTTCCTGGCAAAGCCCCCACAAAGTTCAAGAGACGCTGAAAAGAAACAAGGGGATTCAACTTTGCTTTTCCACAAAGAACCCAACGGCTCGTTGCTTCTCTTTTAAGTCTTCTGAGAGGGGCCAATCATCTCCTGGCCTTACTCCCGAGTCGTCCTTTTTGCTTCAACTGCTCTTGCCTTCTGGCAGCTCTTCGCATGCACGCACTAGGAACAGGCTCCTCTTGTTCCCCTGCCTCTCTGCTGTCCGTCTCTGGAGGCTACAGAGTCTGCGCATCGCTCCCAGAGGGCCCTGGCCCCACCTCTGCCTCCGACACAGAGCCCTCTTCAGGGCCTTCCCCTGACTCCAGGACTGACCCATCGTCCTCCCCAGCCTCCTCACTGTCCGATTCCGCTGCCAGCTCCGCAGGCTGCTGGCGGACCACAACACTGCCTTCTACACCCTTCGAACCTTTGCACTCCTCCAGCCTTCGTTTCCTCACCTGCAAGGTCTCCTTTCTCGTGGCTATCACCTCGCCGAGGCGGCATCTCCGAGTTAGCAGCCCTCTCAGTAAGGAGGATCTATGGTTTTTTCCCCCCATCCCAACAAGAGTTATTCTGCGTTTGGACTCTTCGTTTCCTACCCACAGTCAAGTCCTTATTTTACAGGGCGCAAGAACTGATTTTACTAGACTTCTGCCCTAGTCCGACTTATGCGCCTGAGAGGAAATGGCACACCCGGGGCTCTCTGCATCTATATCAAGAGGACAACTTCCTTTCGGAGAGCGGAGTCCTAGTTCGTGTCGTTTCAACCCTCCACGTTGGGTAATAGAGTCACAGCACCAACCATAGGCCAGCGGATACGGGCAAGCATCGCCAAATCATACGAACTTCAGCCTCCTCCGTTGCCTTGGCGAGTGACAGCTCACTCCACTTGAAACGCGGCCACTACAGCAGCGTGGACCACCATCCCCGTTTGTACGGCATTATAAGCTGGATGCCTTCGCTTCCGCCGAAGCGGCCTTCGGCAGACGAGTTCTCCAGAAGGTGTCCGCAGACTCGGGGACTCTGGCCCAGGCTCCTGCCCAGCCTTACGACGTGCCCGGCTTTGGTATGTCCCAGTGGTGGGTTTCAATTTTTTTTTTTACTACCGGTTCTGTGGGTGTGGCTTGGTGGGCGTGGCTTGGTGGGCATGGCAGGGGAAGGATACTGTAAAATCTCCATTCCCACCCCACTCCAGGGGAAGGTTACTGCAAAATCCCCATTTCCTCCCGATCAGCTGGGACTCAGGAGGCAGAGAATAGATGGGGGCGGGGCCAGTCAGAAATTTTACTACCGGTTCTGTGGGTGTGGCTTGTTGGGTGTGGCAGGGGAAGGTTACTGCAAAATCCCCATTTCCTCCCGATCAGCTGGGACTCCGAAGGCAGAGAATAGATGGGGGCGGGGCCAGTCAGAATTTTTACTACTGGTTCTGTGGGCGTGGCATTGCTTGGTGGGTGTGGCTTGGGCGTGGCAAGGGAAGATTACTGTAAAATCTCCATTTCCTCCCGATCAGCTGGGACTCCGAAGGCAGAGAATAGATGGGGGCGGGGCCAGTCAGAATTTTTACTACCGGTTCTCCGAGCTACTCAAAATTTCCGCTACCGGTTCTCCAAAAACTGCTGATACCCACCTCTGGTATGTCCCATTCCTTGGCTTCTCTGTTCAGCACAATGGAGAAGGGGCCTTTGTCTTCCCTGACACCCTCCTTCTCGGTGTGCTGAGAGAGAATCGAACCCCACCCTGGCGGCCGTCTGGCCCAGAGTCCAGGAGTGGCCAAGTCAGATCCAAAAAACACGTTCAAGTCAAATCATTACGCCTTTATCAAAACTGGAGATGCAGGCGCGGGAGGCGTGGCTAAGAAAGATTGACAGACTCAATCTAAAGAGCAGGAAGGCAGAGTTAACCCCATTTCTACATTCGCTCTCGGCACACCAAGAAGGAGCGTGGGAGGTAAGACCAATACCCCTTCTATTCTAGAAGTAAAAATTTGAGGTTTCATGCCATTATCTTATTCTATAGCAGGGGTCTCCAACCTTGGCAACTTTAAGGCTTGTGGACTTCAACTCCCAGAATTCCTCAGCCAGCAAAGCTTTCTATAGCATCTTTCTATATTGTTTCTATATGTTCTATAGCATCAAAACAAATTGGAAGTCAATGGTTTTTCTTTCTTTTTTCCCTTCATCTCTCCACCTTTTTCCCTTCCCTAAGCTATGAAGGAACAAATGCACGCACCTAACATAAATTTTAAAAAATAGTCCCCTTCAAAATAAAAGCAATGCAGCTGTATTGCGTGCATAGCGTATCATTTATTTACATTTTTGTGGAATAGAATATTCTTTATTGGCCAAGTGTGATTGGACGCACAAGGAATTTGTCTCCGTTGCAGAAGCTCTGAGCACACATAGAAATACGTTCATCAAGAATCATAAGATACAACACTTAGTGATAGTCATAGGATATCAAATAAGCAATCAAATCATATTAGGAAAGCAAATAAAACAGTATTTTTTACTGATTTATAAAACAGTATAAATCGTAAAGATACACGCCACAAGGTTAAAGTCATAAGTAGAAGGGGAAGGGTAATAGGAAAGAGGAGAATAATAATAGTAATACAGTCTTAGTAGTAGTTTGACAGTGTTGTGGGAATTGGTGGTTTAGCAGAGTGATGCATAGGGGAAAAACTGTTCTTGTGTCTAGTTGTTCTGGTGTGCAGTGCTCTATAGCGTCGTTTTGAGGGTAGAAGTTGAAACAGTTTATGTCCAGGATGTGAGGGGTCTGTAGCAGTGGTGACATTCAATTTTTTTTACTACCAGGCGTGGCTTGGTGGGCATGGCAGGGGAAGGATGCTGCAAAATCTCCATTCCCACCCCACTCTGGGGCCAGCCAGAGGTGGCATTTGCTGCTTCTCCAAACTACTCAAAATTTCTGCTACCAGTTCTTCAGAACCTGCTGGATTTCACCCCTGGTCTGTAAATATTTTCATAGCCCTCTTTTGATTTTTAATTTCCAATTGACCTCATTCAGACCGGACAGGAACAGCCAAAGGGCTGGATAAGGCCCAGGTATGATCTAGACCAGGGGTCCCCAAACTTGGCAGCTTTCAGACTTGTGGACTTAACAACAACAACAACAACAACAACAGAGTTGAAAGGGACCTTGGAGGCCTTCTAGTCCTGCTTAGGCAGAGAATTCTGGGAGTTGAAGTCCACAAGTCTTAAAGCTGCCAACTTTGAAAACCTCTGGTCTAAACCTTCAAAGTTTTCTGTATTATTATTATTTTTTTATTTCCTCTTTTAAAGGCAGCCTGCAGCAGAGTTTCCAAAGAGACTACAGATCCATGCCTACTCATGGTATCGGCCGGTATAGACATCTTCTCCCACCGGAGGTGAGCATTAGAAATCTTTCGCTTTTTATTTATTTATTTATTTATTTTTCGAATTTTTATACCGCCCTATCTCCCTAGGGACTCAGGGCGGTTCACAGCCAAAATAAAAATATACATATAAATACAAAATAAAACAACAGTTAAAAAACTTATTAAAAATGGCCGAATTATTAAAATCACAATATACATAATAAACCATTTAAAACCAATATAAATTTAAAATCTAATCCAGTCCTGCGCAGATAAATAGATGTGTTTTAAGCTTGCGGCGGAAGGTTCGGAGGTCAGGAAGCTGACGAAGACCTGGGGGAAGTTCGTTCCAGAGGGTGGAAGCCCCCACAGAGAAGGCCCTTTGCCTGGGCGTCGCCAGCCGGCACTGCCTAGCCGATGGCACCCTGAGGAGTCCCTCTCTGTGAGAGCGCACGGGTCAGTGAGAGGTATTCGGTAGCAGCAGGCGGTCCCATAAATAGCCCGGCCCTATGCCATGGAGCGCTTTAAAGATTGTCACCAGCACCTTGAAGCGCACCCGGAAGGCCACAGGTAGCCAGTGCAGTCTGCGCAGGAGGGGTGTCACACAGGAGCCACGAGGGGCTCCCTCTATCACCCGCGCAGCCGCGTTCTGAACTAACTGGAGCCTCCGGATGCCCCTCAAGGGGAGCCCCATGTAGAGAGCATTGCAGTAGTCCAGACGGGACGTCACGAGAGCGTGAGTGACCGTGCATAGGGCATCCCGGTCTAGAAAGGGGCTTTGTTGATTATGTCGCTTCTTAAAAAGAAATTTCTAGAGGGACGTGACGATCAGCTGAGGATTCTCTGGATTAGAAAGTGGGGGGGGGGCTATTACAGGCAGTCCTCGACTTATGACCACAATTGAGCCCAAAATGTCCGTGGTTAAGCGAGACGCTTTGCTCGGTGAGTTTTACCCCATTTAGTGACCTTTCTTGCCAATGTTGTCAAGGGAATCACGGCAGTTGATAAGTTAGTCACACGGTCGTTAAGCGAATCCGGCTCCCCTCATTGATTTTGTTTGTCAGAAGGTCGCAAAAGGGAGATGGCGTGACCCCGGGACACTTGCGACCGTCATAAATATGAACCAGGTGCCAAGCATTCGAATTTGGATCGCGTGACCCTGCAAAGGTCGTAACTGTGGAAAAAACGGTCACAAGTCCCTTTTTTTCCCGTGCCTTGTGAACTTTGAACGGTCACTAAACGAACTGTTGTAAGTCGAGGGCTACCTGCGTGTGGGTCGCTCAGCAAAGCCATGGCAGGGATTTGAAATTTCTTGCATTTTAACAATCGACATTTCAGAGTTGTTGAATTTCTTCTCCTTTTTATTAGAGTGATCTCGGCTTACAACTATTCGTTTTAAGGGATTGTTCGTAGTTACAACAGCCCTGAGAAAAGTGATTTAGGCCAGGGGGTCTGCAAACTTGGCTCTTTTAAGACTTGTGGGCTTCAACTCCCAGAGTTCCTCAGCCAGCAAAGCTTTGCTGGCTGAGGAATTCTGGGAGTTGAAGTCCACAAGCCTTAAAGTTAGAGCAGAGCTGGCTGAGGAACTCTGGGAGTTGAAGTCCACAAGCCTTAAAGTTAGAGCAGAGCTGGCTGAGGAACTCTGGGAGTTGAAGTCCACAAGCCTTAAAAGAGCCAAGTTTCCAGACTCCTGATTTAGGGCGTTTTTTGACACAACTGTTGCAGCATCCCCAGGATCACGTGATCAGAATTCAGACTGTTGTCCACTGGCATGTACTTATGACGGTTTTCATGATCAAAATTCAGATGCTTGGCAACTGACTCATATTTGTGACCAATATCCTGAGGTCATGTGATCCCTTTTTGCGACCATGCAACCCTCTTTTGCGACCTTCTGACAAATAAAATCAACAGAGGATATCAGAATTACTTAGCAACCGTGTTACTCACTGAAGAGCTGCAGTGGTTCGCTTAACAACTGTGGCAAGCAAAGCCATCAAGTGGAGCGAAGCTCACTTAACATCTCTCTTGCTTAGCAGCGGGCTAATTTTGGGCTCCATTGTGGTTGTAAGTTGAGGACTAACTGTAGATTGTGAATTAGATTCTATCCCCGTAGGCAGAGACGTCAATTCAGACTTTTGAGTCCTGATGGTGACTCTGCATATAAGTCTTAAGTTTTGAGCTAAGAAAAGATCAGTAGAGTTTGACAAGAGCTTCCAGATCTTAAAACAGTGAGATGGGCAGCATACAGGTCGTCCCGGACTTACAACCACAATCGAGCCAAATTTTTTTGTTGCTAAGCAAGACAGAGGTTCAGTGAGTCTGTTGCCATGTTACAATGCTTTCCAGCCCTCACTAAGCGGTTTACAGAATCAGCCTATCGCCCCCAACAATCTGGGTCCTCATTTTACCCATTTTGGAAGGATAGTAGGCTGAGTCTACCTTGAGCCTGGTGGGATTCGAACTGCCAAATTGCAGGCAACTGGCAGTTAGCAGAAGGAGCCTGCAGTACAGCACTCTAACCACTGCGCCACAAAGGAAAGGAAAGGGAAGGGCAATAGCACTTAAGACTTGTATACCACTTCGCAGTCCTTTCCAGCCCGCTCTAAGCGGTTTACAGAGTCAGCCTCTTGCCCCCCAACAATCTGGGCCCTCATTCTACCCACCTGGGAAGGACGGAAGGCTGAGTCAACCTTGAGCTGGTCAGGATCGAACTCCTGGCAGTGAGCAGTGAATTAACCTGCAATACTGCATTCTAATCACTGTGCCACCACAGCTCCTTCCTTCCTTCCTTCCTTCCCTCCCTCTCCAAGCAATTTACAGAGTCAGCCTCTTGCCCCCCAACAATCTGGGCCCTCATTCTACCCACCTGGGAAGGACGGAAGGCTGAGTCAACCTTGAGCCTGGTGAGATTTGAACTGCCAAATTGCAGGCAGCCGGCAGTTAGCAGAAGGAGCCTGCAGTACTGCACTCTCACCACTGCGCCACCGCGGCGCATAACGAACTATGATAAGTCGAGGACTACCTGTATAAATTTAATGAACCACCAATGAACCACGCTGTCGTTTTCTCCAGGCCCCTCCAAAAAGGAAGAATCACGTGGAGATGAAGGAGATCGACCCTGGCACAGAGCACCAGTATGGCACCTTAAACATCGTGATGACGGGCTATGACGTCTGTCTGGTCGAGCACTACGCTCAGTATGTCCATCGGCTCTGCAACAAGCTGTCCGTCAACGTGGTCGAAAGGTAAGACTCACTTAGCAACCGTACGTAGCCGGAAGCTGAGCAGCTGAGAAAGCTACCTGCCATGAAGAAATCCTTGCAAAATTAGCTGCGGGGCCAACCTCCTAGTAAGGAAATGCCCTAATAAATAGCGAACACACAAGCTTTTCTTTTGAAATTTCTTCTGATTTTAGAAATTGTGAAATATACTGAAATAATCTATTAAGTGATTAAAGGTAAAGGTTCCCCTCGCACATATGCGCTAGTCGTTCCCGACTCTAGGGGGCGGTGCTCATCTCCGTTTCAAAGCCGAAGAGCCAGCGCTGTCCGAAGACGTCTCCGTGGTCATGTGGCCGGCATGACTCAACGCCAAAGGCGCATGGAACTCTCTTCCCTTCCCGCCAAAGGTGGTCCCTATTTTTCTACCTGCATTTTTTACCTGCTTTCGAACTGCTAGGTTGGCAGAAGCTGGGACAAGGAACGGGAGCTCACCCCGTTATACGGCAGCACTAGGGATTCGAACCGCTGAACTGCCGGCCTTTCGATCGACAAGCTCAACTTCTTAGCCACTGAACGTCCCTATTAAGAGATTATCTTAATATCTTTTTTGAGATTTAATGAAGGATAATGGTTTTGAGATTAAGAGATTTAGGATGTCTCCAAACCATTATTCTTCATCAAATCTCAAAAAAGTCCCTACAGGAGCTGCTCCATAACAGACAACAAAGAGAACAATAAACAAAGCAACGTTGTTATCCCAGACGTTGCAAGAATATTGGAAAAGCTCAGGATCTTCAGCCAACACAACATACGCACACACTTCGAACCCAAGAATACACTAAGGCAGAGGTCTTCAAATTTGGCAGCTTTAAGACTTGTGGAGAATTCACAGAGAATTCACAGAGAATTCTGGGAGTTGAAATCCACAAGTCTTAAAACTGCCAAGTTTGAAGACCTCTGCACTAAGTAGTGGAGAGTGGGGAGCTCCATTCCCTTATGGCTTTTCCTCCACCAAATATTTTGGACCAATATTTGGATGGGATTCAGAAGGCAGAAACCTATTTGTCTTGTATATGCTCTATTCAAGAGAGGCTCTTACCGATATACATAAAGCTATGGAAAAGCAACAAAGCATATAAAAAGATGTTGAGACTCTGGAAGGAATGCAGAGAAGAGCAACCAAAATGATTAGGGGACTGGAGGCTCAAACATATGAAGAACGGTTGCAGGAACTGGGCATGGCTAGTCTAGTGAAGAGAAGAACTTGGGGAGACATGATAGCAGTCTTCCAATATCTCAGGGGCTGCCACAAAGAAGAGGGAGTCAAGCTGTTCTCCGAAGCACCTGAGGGTAGAACAAGAAGCAATGGGTGGAAACTAATCAAGGAGAGAAGCAACTTAGAACTAAGGAGAAATTTCCTGACAGTTAAAACAATTAATCAGTGGAACAACTTGCCTGCAGAAGTTGTGAATGCTCCAACACTGGAAAAATTTAAGAAAATGTTGGATAACCATTTGTCTGAAGTGGTGTAGGGTTTGCTGACTGGGCAGGGGGTTGGACTAGAAGGCCTCCAAGGTCCCTTCCAACTCTGTTACTCTGTTCTATTCTAACCCCCTGCTCAAGGAGGAAACCGAATAGAGTGGAGAAGAGAAGAGAAGAATAGAATAGAATAGAATAGAATAGAATAGAATAGAATAGAATAGAATAGGAATAAAAATTAGAAATGAATATAGAATAGGGAATAGAATAGAACAGAACAGAATAGAACAGAACAGAATAAAATAGAATAGAAAAAACAAAAGAATAGAATAGAAAATAGAATAGAATAGAATAGAATAGAATAGAATAGAATAGAATAGAACAGAATAAAAATTAGAATTGAATATAGAATAGGGAATAGAATAGAACAGAACAGAATAGAACAGAACAGAATAAAATAGAATAGAAAAAACAAAAGAATAGAATAGAAAATAGAATAGAATAGAATAGAATAGAAAAAACAAAAGAATAGAATAGAAAATAGAATAGTATAGAATAGAATAGAATAGAATAGAATAGAAAAAAGAATAGAATAGACTAGAATAGAAAAAAGAATAGAACAGAACTGAATAGAACAGAACAGAATAAAATAGAATAGAAAAAACAAAAGAATAGAATAGAATAGAATAGAACAGAATAAAATAGAATAGAAAAAACAAAAGAATAGACTAGAATAGAAAATAGAATAGAATAGAAAAAAGAATAGAATAGACTAGAATAGAAAAAAGAATAGAATAGAATAGAACAGAATAAAGATTAGAATTGAATATAGAATAGGGAATAGAATAGAACAGAACAGAATAAAATAGAATAGAAAAAACAAAAGAATAGACTAGAATAGAAAATAGAATAGAATAGAAAAAAGAATAGAATAGAATAGAATAGTAACTTTATTGTCCCTTTGAATGTACACTACTCGGCATATATTAAAATGAAATGTCGTTGCATGCCGACTAATACTAAGACACTACTAATAAGATACCATTTCCGACTAATGGTTATGCAGTCAAGAGAGACAAGATAATACTTTCCGCCTCCCTCTCTGCTGGCTCTTTCCCCAGCTATGCTATGCCCACTAAGACCACAGAGCTGGTGTTGACCGGGGAACACGGCAGCAAAGTGCGCCTGGACGGCCACCTTACAAGCCACCAGCGTGTCGTTCAGGTAGGTTGCCTTTCTGGGTTTGTTTTCCAAAATGCAGGCCGTCCTCGACTGACGGAGCCCCAAATTCCTGTCGCTAAAAGCGAGACAGTCTTTAAGCGAGTCTTGCCCCGTTTTACGACCTTCCTGGCGAGAGCTCTCAAATGAATCACTGTTGTTTAGTGAGTAACTAAACGGTCGTTAAGCCAATCTGGCTTCCCCCGTCAACTTTGCTAGTCAGAAGGTCGCAAGAGTGGATCATGTAACGCCAGACGCAGCGACTTGTCATAAATGGGAACCAGCTGCCAAGCGTCCGAAGTTTTGATCGCGTGATCATGGGGATGCTGCAGTGGTAAAAAAAAAATTGTTAAAAGTCACTTTTTTCAGCTCTGTCGTAACTTTGAACGGTCACTAAATGGAAGCCAAGGACTACCTGTAAGTACGACGTCAGGATGGCTGTCGGTTCTGCAGCTTTTTCTTGGAAATCTGCTGAATGACGGCATAGCGAGAGCATTGAGTCTTTCTTGAAAGGCTGAGTTAGCGCCCCAAAAACACGAGACCCCACCTCAGTTTGAGAGCTGCAAATCGAGGGCATCTTTACAGGTGGTCCTCGCTTAATGACTTAATTAGTGATGGTTCGAAGTTATGGCCGACCCCACCCCAAAAGCTACTTGTGACCCGATTTCAAAGTTTTAGCGACCTTCCTTTTTATTAAGTTTATAATATAAAATACAAAACTACAGAAGAAAACTGCGGGAAAATAAGGGAAGGAAAAGGGAAATGAAAAGTTGGAGGGAAAAGGGAAAAAAGAAAGAAAAATATTGATAGCTGTTAAGTAAGTTGTACCCAACTGACTTACTTATATGACTTTTTTGCCACTGTTAAGTGAATCCCGGGTGTTGTTAAGTGAATCACACGGTCTTTAAGCGAATCTGCTTTGCTTATTGGAAGCGGACTAGGAAGATCCCAAACGGCTATCACACAAATCCGGAAACATTGCAACTGTCCTAAATCGCCAAGCACCCAAATTTTTATCCCATGACCGTGGTGATATGGCCATAAGTGTGAGGACTCGTCACAAGTCGAGGCTTTTTTTTTTTCAGGGCTGTTTTAACTTCCAGTGGTCACTTAACAAATGGTAGTCAGTCGAGGACTATATATTGTTTTATTATTTTTATGACATTCTGGTGGGTTAGGTTTAGGTTAATTTTTGTACAAGTTTATCTTTTGAAACAGTGTGGGAAATCTTCAGGCGGCATAAAACAAAATAGATAAATCAATAGGTCACGGTAATACATCGAACGTTGGTAATTTGTTTTCTCTTTTCCTCTGGAAAAAATGATTCTTCTCCGTTCCTCCAGATTAAACAACTGACGGCCACCTTTAGTCCTATTTTCTTGGAAATTATTCAGAATAACCTGCCCGAAGGAGTCCATCTATTAGTGAAAGAGGTATGTCAGTTCTAACTGAAACATTTAAATTGAGAATAAAATAATCAATAAATTTTAACCTCAATAACTTAAAAGAGGAGGAGGAGAACAACTGTGGAGTCCTTGGTACTCTCTGAGCTTGGTGGTTTTCTTGCAGACGTTTCATGACCCAACTAGGGAACATCATCAGTGCTAGAAGGGAGTGGGGTTTGTGGAGGAGAAGGAGGAGAAAGAAGATTGTGGTGCTCTCTTGGTGCTCTCTGAGCTTGCTTGTTTTCTTTCAGACGTTTCATTACCTGACTAGGTTATGTCATCAGTGCTTGAAAGCTGGAAGGATATAAAATTAGGTGTGCATAAACAAACCCCTCAGGGAGCGTCATTAATTTCTCAAGGAACCCTCAAATTCTCCGGACCGCATTCTGATAAACCCCCGACATAAACCAAGTTAAAAGCTAGAGTTATAAGATTGTTTCATTCATTTATTTTTTTAGCCAAGTGTCATGCACAAATCCAGCCTCAGGGTCTGATAAACACTTCGGTCGGGTCTCCCAAACCCCAGGGCCACGGCTCACTACCGGGCCCGTGGCCTATTCCGAATTGGATTGCACAAGTGGCTGGCTGGAGCACAAGTGTGCACCAACTTGCCGCTCGCGCTGAGCTGCGTATTTGTGCGCTGGCCCGCCACTCACACAAGGACTGCATGTTTGCACGTGTGTGCTGGCCTGCTGCTCGCATGGTCCAATTCCCCTCTTCCCATGCTGAGCCAAGCTTGCAAAAGTTGGGAGCTGTTGGCTTAGATCAGGGATCTCCAAACTTGGCACCTTTTAAGACTTGTGGGACTTCAGCTTTGCCGGCTGAGGAATTCTGGGAGTTAAAAGTCCACAAGTCTTAAAAGTTGCCAGGTTGGGAGACCCCTGGCTTAGATGTGCGAAAACTTCTCGGGTACGAAGGCTTTGCAACTTTCTCAACCTCCCGAAAGATGCTTTTCTCAAGCAACCATAATTCTGCATTGTTTTAAGATCTGAACGTCCGGCTTGTTTCTTTCCTTCAGCACACGGAGGAAGATTTCAGAATTCGGTTGAAGGTCCGGCCAGAACTGGATGAACTTCGGGCCAGACTGCAGTGAGACGGGGCCGGTGGTCGATTACGCTTTTCATCCCTTCTGAGACATCCTTCCGGGGTTCCTCAGCCAGCACAGGTGGACTTCCAACTCCCCAAATTCTCCAGCCAGTCGACGTGGGTGGACTTCCAACTCAAAGAATTCCCCATAACTACAAAAACTTGAGGGCCAGGCTGGGGAGCATAAAAAGAGCGCAAACAAGCTTGGTTCTGTCCCATAACTGTCCCATCCTACAACCACAACCTGGCCGCTTGCACCTCCCGAAAGATGCTTTTTAAATGCGATTCTTTAAAAAAATAAAAAGCATGGAAAATCCAACCTGTGGCAACTCTTTTATGTATTGTGATGCTCTCCAAGCAGTCGTTTCCAGCACAAACATAACACTGCGGCGTCTAGAAGCAATTACAGACAGTCCTTGACTTACAACAGTTCATTTAGTGACCGTTCAAAGTTACAACAGCACTGGAAAACACTTATTCCTTTTTTAGCATCTCCATGATCACACGATCAACGTTTAGAAGTTTGGCAACTGACTCATACTTACGGCCGTTGCTGTGTCCAAGATCACATGATCCCCGTTTTGCGACCTTCTGACCAGCAAAATCAAACGGAAAGCTGTGATGATTCACTTAACCATGGTGGCCGCAAAGGTCGTAAAATGAGGCAAAACTCACTTTTAACAAATGTTTCGCCTAACAACAGAAGTTTTTGGGCTCAGTTGTGGCCGTAGGTTGAGGACTGCCTGTATAGCAACCCAATTCCCTGTACAATACAGACACTGAATGATTATTTGTCCCTAGCAGCAAATTAGGGGACAGAATTTCACTTCCACCTACGAGAGAGGGATGCTTGCAAGGGCCCTTTTCCTGACCTCGTCTGTTAAAAGCAAAACCCTTTGAAACAGCTGCTTTTATAAATGGGAATCCTGTTGCTGTCAATACGGAAATCATACAAAGGTTTCCTGGAAAATCTAGTTTAACGAAAAGAAGGACGGGGGGGGGACATGATAGCAGTATTCCAATATCTTAGGGGTTGCCACAAAGAAGAGGGAGTCAAGCTATTCTCCAAAGCACCTGAAGGTAGAACAAGAAGCAATGGGTGGAAACTGATCAAGGAGAGAAGCAACTTAGAACTAAGGAGAAATTTCCTGACAGTTAGAACAATCGATAAGTGGAACGACTTGCCACCAGACGTTGTGCTCCAACATTAGAGGTTTTAAAGAAGATTGGACAACTAATCTTTGTCTGCAATGGTCAAGGGCCGCGATGGCGAACCTATGGCATGCGTGCCAGAGGTTCCATGCAGAGCCCTCTCCGTGGGCACGTGAGCCGTCGCCAGCTACTCTTCTGGTTTGCAGTGCGCTATCTGGTCTCTGCGTGCGCCAGAGCACCGGAAACCTGTAAACCAGCATGCACACACTGGCCAGCAGGTCTTTGGTTTTCTAGCGCTCTGGCACGCACGAAGACCAGCTGGCAGACACGCATGTGTGTGTGCCAGCCAGCTGTTCTTTGGGTCTGTGGCACTGTGGCAATGCGTGTGTGTTCCACTTTGGGCACTTGGTGCTGGGTCTCCTGCTTGAGCAGAGGGTTGGACTAGAAGACCTCCAAGGTTCCAACTCTGTTCATCATCATCTCCTTTTAATGACCTCATAATCCCTTGCGGGGTGGAGTCTGGGCAACTGAATGGAGCTAACAAGAGTGTTTACTGGCCGGATGCCCTTCCCTGTCGCCAGTGCGGAGTTACGTTCAGCAGATATATTCTCATTGCACCCAGAGAGCGCAATCCGCACCACTCAAGGTCCCAACTCTGTTATTATGTTAAATACCTGTGCCCTGCCCCCCCACCATAAGTGAAAAACAGCAACGCTTGCCCGTTGCTTTTTTTCGCTCCGAGATTTTTGCCCAGATTAGAAAAACATCGCCAATACCTCAAACAATGAACGACACCAACAACGAAAAGAATACGCCATTTATCTTATTAAAAGCAAAAAAAGGACGCCGCTCCATTTTTGTATTAACGGGTCTGAGGGTGGACACATCTTTTGTCTACAAAATTTAGCTCTTTCCAAATTTCTCAACCGATGGTGGCTTCGTCCAGCGCCAGCCCTGCTGGGCTCGCATTGCTCCGAAGCTTTGGAGTCCAGCAGGCGACTCCCCTGCTTCCCTTCGGTCAGCTGGCGGTCTGGTGCAGCTTCTGCCTCCGCTTGACCTCTTCCGCTTTCTGCTTCTGATGTTCCGTCATGCAGGCCCGAAAACTCTGCACTTGCTCCTGGCACTTGCGCCAGTCCTGGTGTTCTGCCATGCACTCCATCACGGCGTAGTGGAAAGTGGCACAGCCCGTCCGCTGGATCATCTGGTCAAAAGGGTCTTCCTCCTCCTCTTCCTCCCTCGTTTGTGTCTTCTGGCTCCAGTTGTGGCCGGACATCCTGGCAGATCTGTGGAAAGGAGAACCCCGCTGCTTAACAAAAAAAATCCTTGTGGTATCCATACCAATGTGAAGCTACTTGAGCCAAGTGAGACTGGAACCCCCTGACCCAGGGGTCTGCAAACTTGGCTCTTTTAAGACTTGTGGACTTCAACTCCACAACTCCACAACTTCAGCAAAGCTGGCTGAGGAACTCTGGGAGTTGAAGTCCACAAGTCTTAAAAGAGCCAAGTTTGCAGACCCCCTGCCCTAACCCAACACTTCTTTAAATGTCCCAAAGGTGCTTTTTTCAGGAGGCAACTGGACTTTCTGGGTTTTTTTCTTTTGAAGACGTTTCGCTTCTCCTCCAAGAAGTTTCTTCAGCTCTGAGTGGACGGTGGGGAAGGGAAGGATTGATATTCTTTGCAGGCAGCTGGTCATTTGCATCCTTTTAGAGGGTCGCTGAGGCTATTGGAGGAGAAGCACTCTGGAACCACTTCCAGAGCTGAAGAAGCTTCTTGGATGAGAAGCAAAACGTCTTCAAAGAAAAAAAAACCCAAAGAAATCCAGCTGCCTCCTGAAAAAAGCACCTTTGGTACCACCATGGCCTGGATGGCAGAGAATCTCTACAGACTTTGAGCTATATAATTTGGGATGAAGACCCTTGGAATGGGGTGGGAGGAGGAATGGATTTCCAGAGGGGAAAAAATTGCAGACTACAGGGACCATTTGCACCACTCAGGTGACCCTGAGGACACAGACAAACCTCCAAGTGGCCTCAACGACCCTGTTGTGACCCAGGTTCCTGGACCCGGACTCCTGGACTCGGATGATTCAGAAAGTGAGGGAGAAGACCTGGCCAGCCCTGCTTCTCTTGAGCCCTTTCCCTCCCTGGCACCCACTCAAAGGGAGGAGATGGGGCCGGCAAAGCCTGCAACGCCCCAAGAACAGTTTTGGAGTGATGCAAGATTACGTAGACGTGATCGGCGTGCGCAGCAGCGGAAGAGTTGGGACAAAGCCAAGTCATAATTGTCATGCAGTGACATCTGCAGAGACTATAAATAGGAGGCGGGACTTCCTGGTTTTTTGTCTTGGACAAAGCAATGAATTGGCGCGAGCTAACGGTCTCAATGGAGGGAAGAATCTATTCGTGAGTAATTCTGGCCTTATCTATAATTTCCTCGTTATCTCCAGAAACTTGGCAGGCCGGTGGGTAGACGTGGCCAGGACATGTATCTATGTAATAAAAGGAGAAAAGGAGGCCTCTGACTGACTCTTTGCTGGGAGTATTAGGGGGAGGGAAACAGAACAGACCCTCTAAAAGGATGCAAATGACCAGCTGCCTCCAAGGAGTGTAAATCCCTCCATTGCCCACCGTCTTGTCAGAGCTGAAGAAGCTTCTTGGATGAGGAGTGAAACGTCTTCAAAAGAAAAACAAGAAAGTCCAATTGCCTCCTGAAAAAAGCACCTTTGGGACAAAACCACAACCTGGATGACTGAGAATCTCTACAGTTTTCTTTTACTGATTCAAGTTACAAGCGTTCATTTAACGACAGTTCAAAGTTACAATAGCATTGAAAAAAAGAATACCAATAGTACTTAAACTGAAGTACTCTGCTTACAACAGTGCATTTAGTGACCGTGCAACAAATTTGTCGTTAAGTGAAACATTTAAGTGGGTTTGGCTGCCTTTCACGACCTTTCTTGCCACGGTGGTTAACTGAATCGCTGCAGTTGTTAAATTAGTAACACGGTTGTTAAATGAATCTGGCTTCCCCATTGGCGTTGCTGGTCAGAAGGTCGCAAAAGGAGAATCACCTGACCCCGGGACACGGCGACCGTCGTAAATACGAGTCACTTGCCAAGCATCTGAAGTGTGATCACGTGACCATGGGGGCACTGCAACGGTTGTGTGAAAAATGGTCATGAGTGACTTTTTTCGGTGTCGTCGTAACTTTGAATGGTCACTAAGCGAACCGTTGACAGTCAAGGACTTACCTGTACTCCTTTTCCTTTGTCTCAAAATAATGTTATTATTCCCCTACACGAAAGAAGCAGGCTGTGGGTTTATACAAGCTACTTGGCAATGGCAATCCCAAACTGATCAAGTCACAAACAAGCCAGGACAAACTGCTCCATTAGCCTCAGAATGTCAGCTAATTACCCCCAAATTAAGGATCTATTGAAGGGACAGGGACCTACAAGCTCTCTAATGAAAGACTGGCAGTGGTTGCTGACTGCCAGTGGCTCCAGGCCTAACTCAATTAGACCAATTAGCAGGAGCATCAGGCAATGAAAAATAATTTTTTGCTTGGTTTTAATAGCATCAGCCTTACCACATTTTCTCTTTTTGTTATTATTTTAAGAATAGAATAGAATAGAATAGAATTTTTTATTGGCCAAGTGTGATTGGACACACAAGGAATTTGTCTTGGTGCATATGCTCTCAGTGTACATAAAAGAAAAGATACGTTCATCAAGGTACAACATTTACAACACAATTGATGGTCAATATATCAATATAAATCATAAGGATTGCCAGCAACAAGTTATAGTCATAGTCATAAATGGAAAGAGATTGGTGATGGGAACTATGAGAGGATTAATAGTAGTGCAGATTTAGTAAATAGTTTGACAGTGTTGATGGAATTATTTCTTTAGCAGAGTGATGGCCTTTGGGGGGAAAAACTGTTCTTGTGTCTAGTTGTTCTGGTGTGCAGTGCTCTATAGCGTCGTTTTGAGGGTAGGAGTTGAAACAGTTTATGTCCAGGATGCGAGGGATCTGCAAATATTTTCACGGCCCTCTTCTTGATTCATGCAGTATACAGGTCCTCAATGGAAGGCAAGTTGGTAGCAATTATTTTTTCTGCAGTTCTAATTATCCTCTGAAGTCTGTGTTTTTCTTCTTGGGTTGCAGAACCGAACCAGACAGTTATAGAGGTGCAAATGACAGACTCAATAATTCCTCTGTAGAACTGAATCAGCAGCTCCTTGGGCAGTTTGAGCTTATTGAGTTGGCGCAGAAAGAACATTCTTTGCTGTCCTTTTTTAATGATGTTTTTGATGTTAGCTGTCCATTTTAGATCTTGCGATATGATAGAACCTAGAAATTTGAAGGTTTCTACTGTTGATACTGTGTTGTCTAGTATTGTGAGAGGTGGAAGCCATCTTACCAGTTATCGAAACACAAAGTAGGGGTTGAGGCCCCTGGATGCTGCAACTATAGGTTCTACTTAATATCTTTATCTACATACATATCCACATATACAACTATCTGTATCTATAGATATAATAATTAATAACTTTCCCATCCACGTTAAATCTTGCTTGTTAAACTACTGAAGTTCGCAGATTACACAACAGTGATCGGTCTCATTCGGGACAATGATGAATCCGCATACAGATAGGAGGTTGAACAACTAGCCTCGTGGTGCGACCGGAACAATCTGGAACTGAACACACTCAAAACCGTAGAAATGGTGGTGGACTTTAGGAGAAACCCTCCCATACTACCACCTCTTACAATACTAGATAACACAGTATCAACAGTAGAGACCTTCAAATTTCTAGGTTCTATATCTCAAGACCTAAAATGGACACCTAACATCAAAAACATCATCAAAAAAGCACAACAAAGAATGTTTTTTTCTGAGCCAACTCAGGAAGCTCAAACTGCCCAAGGAGCTGCTGATCCAGTTCTACAGAGGAATTATTGAGTCTGTCATTTGCACCTCTATAACTGTCTGGTTCGGTTCTGCAACCCAACAAGAAAGACACAGACTTCAGAGGATCATTAGAACGGCAGAAAAAATAATTGCTACCAACCTGCCTTCCATTGAGGACCTGTATACCGCACGAATCAAGAAGAGGGCCGTGAAAATATTTACAGATCCCTCGCATCCTGGACATAAACTGTTTCAACTCCTACCCTCAAAACGACGCTATAGAGCACTGCACACCAGAACAACTAGACACAAGGACAGTTTTTCCCCGAAGGCCATCACTCTGCTAAACAAATAATTCCCTCAACACTGTCAAACTATTTATTAAATCTGCACTACTATTAATCTTCTCATCGTTCCCATCACCAATCTCTTTCCACTTATGACTGTATGACTGTAACTTTGTTGCTGGCAATCCTTATGATTTATATTGATATTGTTTCCTGATTGCTTATTTGTAGCCTATGACTATCATTAAGAGTTGTATCATTAAGTGTTAAATTTGTACCCTATGACTATCATTAAGTGTTGTACCTTATGATTCTTGACGAATGTATCTTTTCTTTTTATATACACTGATAGCATATGAACCAAGACAAATTCCTTGTGTGTCCAATCACACGTGGCCAATTAAAAAAATCTATTCTGTTCTATTGTAATGCTCCCTCTTTTACTGCACTGGTGCAATAGGACTGGGTGTTTTGTTAATATGATTTATTGGGTTAGGGATTTTCTGTTTTCACCCTGAGTTGTATTGGGGGTGGGGGGGTGCACTGAGGTAGCTCAACCAATCTCATTGTACATATGTTGGTCACTGACAATAAAGATTTAATCAATTAATTTAAATGGGGCCAAATAAATCTTTCGCTTCCCCTTTGATCAGGGATAGGCAACTATGGCCCCCTTATGACTCATGTGGACTTCAACTCCCAGAATTCCTGAGAACTATGAATCCTTTATGACTCATTTTATTTATTTATTTATTTATTTATTTGTTTATTTATTTTTTCAAACAAATACTAAACAACATATATAAGTATAAGCATGAAATAAACACACAAAATGAATACAACCAAAGGGAACATTAGGACAGGAACGCTGGTGCTCTTATGCACGCCCCTCAATGGACTTCATATGGACTTCAACTCCCAGAATTCCTGAGTCAGTAGCTAGGGCCATTTTATGACTCCTACGGACTTCAACTCCCAGAATTCCTGAGTTGCCAACAAGCAAACTCAATAGAGGAAGCAGGAATTCTGGGAGTTGAAGTCCAAAGGTCACAAAGGAGGGGGGGGGCTACCTGCCCACTTAGATCACCGAACTACCTGATTTTTTACCTCTTATGCCAATAAAATATCGGGAAGGAAGCGCCCCCCCCTCCCCTCGCCAAAGAAGCCTACCTCGCAGGGTTGGGGTGAGGGGAGGGGAGACGGCGCGGTCGCTCTCCTCAAGCCAGCCCTGCCAGGTAGGCCAAGCCGGGCTCTCCGCCCAAGCCCCGCCCACCTCCGCGAGCGCCTCCAACTGCCGCCTCACTCAGGCCTCCCGCTTGCGCCAAACCGATGCCGTGGTGGGCGGCGCCAGGGCCTTCCGGTGGGCGGTCCCCCGTCGGCGGCTTCCGGGGCGGGGCTGAGGCCAAGATGGCGCCGGTGCTGCGGATCCAGAGCGACTGGGACCAGGTCTTGAGGTGGGGGAGGCCACGCCCACGGCGCCGCCGGCCACGCCCCTCGGCGTTGGCGGCGTGCCTGGCGGGGAAGGGAGACCACCCGGAGATCCCTGAAGGGAAAATTGGAGCGGAGACTCCGCGGTGGGGGTGGGGTGGGAGGCAACTGCCTGGACTTGCCTTACGGGTGTTTGGGTCCGCCAGTCCCAGCCTTCTGGGTGTGGGAGTCCAAGGCAGAGAAGACCCTGAGGCAATCAATCCAGCCCTCTTGGGGACTACAATTCCCATCCACCCATGCCACAATGGGCTTTTAACTACATGGCCTTGTCTTAGGGCTCTTTGGGTCCACTACTCCCAACCTTCTGGGTGCGGGAGTCCAAGTTAGAGTAGACCCTGAGAGACTACAATCCCCATCCACAATGGGCTTTTAAGTGCCTGGACTTGTCTTAGGGGTCTCTGGGTCCACCTCTCCCAGCCTTCTGGGTGCGGGAGTCCAAGTTAGAGTAGACATTGAGGCAATCTAGTTCTCAGGGACTACAATCCCCATCCACAATGGGCTTTTAAGTGCCTGGACTTGTCTTCAGGGTCCAGCAGTCCCAGCCTTCTGGGTGCAGGAGTCCAAGGCAGAGAAGACTCTGAGGCAATCAATCCAGCCCTCTTGGGGACTACAGTTCCCATCCACCCATGCCACAATGGGCTTTTAACTGCATGAACTTTTCTTGGGGGTCTTTTGGTCCACTAGACCCAGCCTTCTGGGTGGAGGAGTCCAGGTTAGAGTGAACATTGAGGCAATCTAGTTCTCTCAGGGACTACAATCCCCATCCACAATGGGCTTTTAATTGCCTGGATTTGTCTTAGGGGTCTCACGGTCCACCCCTCCCAGCCTTCTGGGTGCAGGAGTCCAAGGCAGAGAAGACCCTGAGGCAATCAATCCAGCCCTCTTGGGGACTGCAATTCCCATGCACCCGTGCCACAATGGGCTTTTAAGTGCCTGGACTTGTCTTCGGGGTCCACCAGTCCCAGCCTTCTGGGTGCGGGAGTCCAAGGCAGAGAAGACCCTGAGGCAATCAATCCAATCTTCTCAGGGACTACAATTCCCATTCATCCACGCCACAATGGGCTTTTAACTGCATGAACTTGTCTAGGGGGTCTTTGGGTCCACTAGTCCCAGCCTTCTGGGTGCGGGAGTCCAAGTTGCCTTACACAATGTAAGCCGCCCTGAGTCTTCGGAGAAGGGCGGGATATAAATTCAAATAATAATAATAAAAAATTTAGTTCTCTCAGGGATTACAATTCCCATCCACAAAGGGCTTTTAATTGCCTGGACTTGTCTTAGGGGTCTCTGGGTCCACCTCTCCCAGCCTTCTGGGTGCAGGAGTCCAAGGCAGAGAAGACCCTGAGGCAATCAATCCAGCCCCCTTGGGGACTACAATTCCCATCCACAATGGGCTTTTAACTGCGTGAACTTGTCGTGGGGGTCTTTTGGTCCACCAGTCCCAGCCTTCTGGGTTTGAGAGTCCAAGGCAGCGAAGACAGCGAGGCAATCAACGCAACCCTCTCAGGGACTACAACTCCCATCAAGCCATGCCACAATGGGCTTCAGACCCCCTTCTGCTCCTGTTCCCTACCAATGGATTGGTAGCTTTTGTGGCTGGGGAATTCTGAGAGTTGCAGTCCGCATCTCTTAAAAATTGCCAAATTTGACAAAGATTGCAATAAACCCATTTACTTTACAGGTAGGGAAGCCCTTGGCCATGGGGATGCAACAGCACAGCCCTTCCAATTATTGCTTTTATTTATTAAATTTATATGTCTCCCATATCACCTGATTCTGGGCTAATGGTTTATTCCTCTCCCACTTTTCTAGGAAAAATGAGGAGCAGGTTTGGCTGAGCTGCAGGAGTCCAGGTGAGTGAGAAATATCAGCCTCTCCTGTTGTTCTCGAGCGGTTCTGCCAAGGAGTTCTGGTTCTTCCTTTTCCTCCATCCCTACTTGGATGTTACATGCCTTGTGTAAAGTATCCGCCTAAGCCCACCGCTTCCATCTTAAATTAGACCTGCCCAGACTTGGAATTATGGCTTACGTGGTATGGTCCGAATTCTTTGCATCAGGTTTTGGGATTCCCAATACAGGTGATTCTTGACTTACAACCATTCATTTAGTGACCGTTCAAAGTTACAATGAAAAAAGTGTCTTATGACTGTTTTTTGCAATCAACATAAATCATAAGATCCAAAGAGTTATGAGTTTGTAAACTCAGATCTGCATTATTATTATTATTATTATTATTATTATTATTATTATTATTATTATTATTATTATTATTATTATTATTATTATTATTATTATTATTATTATTATTATTATGACAGTATACACAGCAAACGAGATAACTATGCTGGATTTCATATCACAGATCACTAGTCGAACACTTCCCAAGTGTTTAGGACTGCGTGATGTATCGGCGAATTATGCGAGCAGATCCCAGTAAGGTGGCCTTCTGCAGCTGACCAATGGCGATCTTGTCAGCGCCTATTATTATTATTATTATTATTATTATTATTATTATTATTATTATTATTATTATTATTATTATTATTATTATTATTATTATTATTATTATTATTAGATCCCTGGGATCAAAATAACCAAAACACACCACCTGTGTTGGGGTTTGGTTGTCAGTGGTCACCTGTGCAAATCCAGGAATGGTGGCTTATATGCAGGAATGATAGCTAAGGAGGCTGTGTAAACCTGGATATCAGACCTACCCTTCCCAGGTGAGATCTGCCCCCATCCTTTTGGGCCGTTGGTAAAAGCTTGGCTCTGTTGATTGGCTTGCGGACCGGATGGGGCCATTTCATTCAGGATAGGGGTCTCCAACCTTGGCAACTTTAAGACTTGTGGACTTCAACTCCCAGAATCCCTCAGCCAGCAAAGCTGAAGTCCACAAGTCTTAAAGTTGTCAAGGTTGGAGACCCCTGATTCAAGAGGTGGTTACAGGTAGTCCTCGACTTACAATCATTCATTTAATGAGCATTCAAAAGTCACAATGGTCCTGAAAAATGTGACTTATGACTGCTTTTCATACTTACGACTGTTGCAGCATCCCCCGGGTCATGTGATCAAAATTCAGACGCGTGGCCACTGGCTCCTATTTGTGATAGTCGCAATATCCCAGGGTCACGTGATCCCCATTTGCGACCTTCTGACAAACAAAGTCGATGGGGGACGCCAGATTCACTTAACGACGTTACTAATTTAACCCACAGCAGGGATTCACTTAACAGCTATGGCAAGCAAGGTGGTAACATGGGACAAAACTCACTTCACAGCTGCCTTGATGAAGGTATCTTTTCTTTTATGTACACTGAGAGCATCTGCACCAACACAAATTCCTTGTGTGTCCAATCACACTTGGCCAATAAAAAATTCTATTCTATTCTATTCTATTCTATTCTATTCTATTCTATTCTATTCTATTCTATTCTATTCTATTCTATTCTATTCTGAACATATCTTTTTTTTATGTACGCTGAGAGCATCTGCACCAAGACAAATTCCTTGTGTGTCCAATCACACTTGGCCAATAAAAATTCTATTCTATTCTATTCTATTCTATTCTATTCTATTCTATTCTATTCTATTCTATTCTATTCTATTCTATTCTATTCTATTCTGAACATATCTTTTTTTTATGTACGCTGAGAGCATCTGCACCAAGACAAATTCCTTGTGTGTCCAATCACACTTGGCCAATAAAAATTCTATTCTATTCTATTCTATTCTATTCTATTCTGAACATATCTTTTTTTTATGTACGCTGAGAGCATCTGCACCAAGACAAATTCCTTGTGTGTCCAATCACACTTGGCCAATAAAAATTCTATTCTATTCTATTCTATTCTATTCTATTCTATTCTATTCTAATCTAATCTAATCTAATCTAATCTAATCTAACAGAATCGCAGAGTTGGCAGGGACCTTGGAGGTCTTCTAGCCCTACCCCCTGCTCAAGCAGGGGACGGTATACCATTTCCAACAATATTGTTCCTTCTTCTCCTATAGGGAAATCAACTTTATATGGAACTTTGACCTGTCATGGTTTGAGCCCAGATGGGATTCCTGAAATTGTAGCCTCCGAAGGATTTGAAGTCAGTGCAATAACTAAGGTATTGTCGAAAAACAGAGTCTGGTAATATTTTTTTCCAAAAAAATAATAATTATATTATACGGAAAGGCAGAAGCATTTGGGACGCACAGATCACTTCATCCAATGCAGGACCCAGAATTTCTCAACCGTGGCAGGTTTAAGCTACCTGGACTTCAACTCCCAGAATTCCCCAGCCAGCACAGCTGACTGGAGAATTCTGGAAGCTGAAGTCCAGACAGCTTAAAAGTCGCCACGGTTGAGAAATAAATATTGGGCTAGACTGATGGAGGATTTAAATGTGAGGGGAGGGAGATGGGAGGAAGAAGACAGGTTGACTATGCAGGTACATGTGACAGATTTTTTTTTTTAATTTGAATTTATATCCCGCTCTTCTCCGAAGACTCAGGGCGGCTTACACTGTGTCAAGCAATAGTCTTCATCCTATTTGTATATTATATACAAAGTCAACTTTTATTGCCCCAACAATCTGGGTCCTCATTTTACCTACCTTATAAAGGATGGAAGGCTGAGTCAACCTTGGGCCTGGTGGGACTTGAACCTGCAGTAATTGCAAACAGCTGCTGTTAATAACAGACAGACTTAGTCTGCTGAGCCATCATCAATCCATTATTATGCTATGCTAAAAATTGAGTGGTAAGGGGGCCTAGAGGTGGAGCTCTCGCCTCACAATCAGGAGGCTGTGAGTTCAATCCTAGGTAGAGGCAGAAATTTTTCTCTCTGGGCACACTGGGAATATATTGGTGACAGGAAAGGCATCCGACCAGTAAACACTTAACTCCATTCAGTTGTCCAGATTCCACCATCCCTCAAGGGATTATGGGGCTGTTAAGTACCTTGATGAAGGTATCTTGTCTTGTTATGTAAACTGAGAGCTTATGCACCAAGACAAATTCCTTGTGTGTCCAATCATACTTGGCCAATAAAAAATCTATTCTATTCTATATTCTAAAAGAGGATGATGACTATGCTAAAAACCCACTGTGTGTTTTGAGTCCTTTTGAGAGAACCTGAAAAAAAATAATAGAAGAAATGGGAGGAAATTCAGTTTGATTTAGTTGTTAAAGTGCCAGGCTAGAAGCCAGGTGAATTCTCATTCTGCTTTGGACATGAAAGCCGGCTGGGTGACTTTGGGCCAATCATCACGACACGCGTTCTAGATCTGTTTTAGGTGCAAAAGCCAGCTGGCTAATAACCAGAAGTGATTTCTAGTCCTGCCGTAGGCATGAAAGCCAGCTGGGTGATTTTTGGACCACTCCCTCTCAAACCAACCCACCTCACAGGGCTGTTGTGAGGAAAATAAGAGGAGGAAAGAATATTGAGTACGAGAGTTATTCATAAAAATAATACAGGTAGGATATGTATAAATAATCAATAAAATATGACACTGTCTTGCCTTTTTTTGACCGCATGCTGCAAAACCTATTGTGTGTGGCTGCTTACCTTGCTTACTGATAGTCCAGATGGATCTCCAAATTGTTAGACTTTGGGATGGATGGATGGAAGAAGGAAGGAAGGAGAGTGGTAGATGGGTAGACAGAAGAAAGGGAGGAAAAAGAGTGGGTAGATAGATAGACGGAAGGAAGGAAGGAAGGAAAGGAAGGAAGGAGAATGAGTAGGTAGATAGGTAGACGGAAGGAAGGTAGGTTGAGATAATCTGCATTTGCTCAATCTTTACCTTTACATCAATTTTCCTTTTTTATCTGCTTCAGAAAAGTTTGCTTGTCTCCTGCTTGCGGGAAAACACCTCTAGCAAATTTCTGGCACCCTATACTTCCTTCTGCAGGATCCATCAGAAAAGTGTACGTATTCTTTTACCGCCTGGTTTGAAAGGACTATTGAAAAGAAATAAAGTCAGGATTTTTAAAAAAAAACCTTATAATTTTTAGCAAAGCCGTGGTTCATTTTATTACTGCGATTTTTGCTTAATGACCTCCTCTGCAGTCATAAGACTGACCCATTTCACAGCTGTTATGACATAGGACTGTCATGGTCAGGCTTCATTACGGTCGTATGTTAAGGACTGCCTACATTTCCAGCAATAGAGGCTACATTAACAGAATCTTGAAAGCATCTCCCAAACCTTTGCTGGCTCAGAAAGGCTCATGAGGTTAAGTTGGGACTGTTCTGAGTCCCTTTCTCACACTTTCTACTACTTTCTCAGGACCGAGTGACATTTTCCTGTCTCCATAAAACCTCTCTTCCCTCTAAGATTAAAATAAATTATCAGAATAACAAAATTAGAAGGGACCTTTGAGGTCTTCTTGTTCAATGCCCTGCTCGAGCAGGAGACCCTATACCAGTCTGGACAAATGGCTGCTCAATCTCTTCTTGAAGAACCTACAGAGTTGGAGCATCCGTAACTTCTGGAGGCAAGTTGTTCCACTGATTAATTGTTCTCACCGTCAGGAAATTCCTCCTTAGTTCTAAGTTGCTCCTCTCCTTGATTCATTTCCATCTTCTTGTTCTGCCTTCAGGTGCTTTGGAGAATCGATCGACCTGTTTATTTCTCACTGCTCTTAATTTTAGATCACTTGCCTTGACATTTCGAGTGGAGGCGGGCTTGGCGTATCCACCAGCGCCGACAGCACTATGAAAATTTGGCAAGCCGCTAATGGAGAAGTTAGAGTAAGTCTTGCTTAAACCAGTGCTTCTCAACTTCAGCCACTTTTAAGAGGGGTGGACTTCAATTCCCAGAATTCCCCAGCCAGCTATGCGCTGTGACTCGTTTTAACAACCGCCTTGTTGAGCAGGACCATAACTTCTGGTCCCAGTTAGCAAGCATGGAATCTGTTGATAATGTGCTCCATTCATTCTCTTTGCAGAGGAATTTGGAAGGTCACGTATACGATGTGAATTGTTGTCGATTTTTCCCATCGGGCATTGTGGTGCTGAGCGGAGGGATGGACGCCAGGCTAAAGATCTGGTCTGCGCAGGACGGTAGCTGCGTCGCAACTTTTCAAGGACACAAAGCAGGTACCTGCCTGGAGAGAAATGAGCGCTGGAGTTAGCCCAGAGTTGAATTGAATTAAGCCAGCTGCATATATGGCTGAAGTTAGAAGAAATAAGATGTTAAAAAAGATGTTGAGACTCTAGAAAGAGTGCAGAGAAGAGCAACAAAGATGATTAGGGGATTGGAGGCTAAAACATACGAAGAACGGTTGCAGGAACTGGGTATGTCTAGTTTAATAAAAAGAAGGACTAGGGGAGACATGATAGCAGTCTTCCAATATCTCAGGGGTTGCCACAAAGAAGAGGGAGTCGGGCTGTTCTCCAAAGCACCTGAGGGTAGAACAAGAAGCAATGGGTGGAAACTGATCAAAGAAAGAAGCAACTTAGAACTAAGGAGAAATTTCCTGACAGTTAGAACAATTAATCAGTGGAGTGACTTGCCTTCAGAAGTTGTGAATGCTCCAACACTGGAAATTTTTAAGAAAATGTTGGATAACCATCTGACTGAGATGGTGTAGGGTTTCCTGCCTGGGCAGGGGGTTGGACTAGAAGGCCTCCATGGTCCCTTCCAACTCTGTTATATATAAATTGATGAAATGTTCTCAGTTCAGTTGTCCTGTGTGGCTCAATCCGTTAGCCTTGCAGCAGACAGAACATAGAACATCATCAGAGTTGGAAGGGACCTTGGAGGTCTTCTAGTCCAACCCCCTGCTCAAGCAGGAGACCCTATACCATTTCAGACAAGTAGCTGTCCAGTCTCTTCTTGAAAGCTTCCAGGGATGGAGCTCCCACAACCTCTAGAGGGAAATCGTTCCATTGGACGATTGTTCTGTCAGGAAATTCCTCCTTCGTTCTAGGTTGCTTTTACATTCGTTTCCATCCATTACTTCGTGTCTTGCCTTCTGGTGCTTTGGAAAATAAGTTCACGCTCAGATGAACAGGTGGTCCTCGACTTTACAACGGCACTGAAATTAAGTACAGATTAGATACAGATTAAAAGAGTTGGAAGGGACCTTTTTTCCCCCATAATTTTTATTTTATTTTATACACAAAACAAACATTTAATACATCAGTCATTCCTTCCATGTGACATCTCAGTGTTTTCTTCACGGCTCCATCTTTTTGTTCTTTCTTCACTTCAGTTTAATCTATTACACTTTTTTCACAAGTATAATATTCTAACTATACCATTTTCTTACATAGCTATCGATTTGCTTATCTATATCTTTTTTCTAACCAATGGTAATATTGATCCCATATCTTAAAATATTCTGAATCCTCTCTTTCTTTGATCATCAAAGTTAATCTATTCATTTCTGCACAATCTAATATTTTTTTGATAGCTTCTCCTTCCAGGGGCATTTTCTCTGTTCTCCAGTTTTGTGCAAAAACAGAATCCGTTTTGTCAGATGCCAGCTTCGTCTTTAACAGAGCAACAGAGTTGGAAAGGACCTTGGAGGTCATCTAGCCCAACCCCCCTGCCCAAGCAGGAGACCCTACACCATTTCTTCAGACTTCAGACTTCAGAGGATAATTAGAACTGCAGAAAAAATAATTGCTACCAACTTGCCTTCCATTGAGGACCTGTATATTGCACGAATCAAGAAGAGGGCCGTGAAAATATTTACAGACCCCTCGCATCCTGGACATAAACTGTTTCAACTCCTACCCTCAAAACGACGCTATAGAGCACTGCACACCAGAACAACTAGACACAAGAACAGTTTTTTCCCGAAGGCCATCACTCTGCTAAACAAATAATTCCCTCAACACTGTCAGACTATTTACTGAATCTGCACTACTATTAATCATTTCATAGTTCCCATCACCAATCTCTTTCCACTTATGACTGTATGACTATAACTTGTTGCTGGCAATCCTTATGATTTATATTGATATATTGATCATCAATTGTGTTGTAAATGTTGTACCTTGATGAACGTATCTTTTCTTTTATGTAACACTGAGAGCATATGCACCAAGACAAATTCCTTGTGTGTCCAATCACACTTGGCCAATAAAATTCTATTCTATTCTATTCTATTCTATTCTATTCTATTCTATTCTATTCTATTCTATTCTATTCTATTCTATTCTATTCTATTCTATTCTATTCTATTCTATTCTGACAAATGGCAGTCCAGTCTCCTCTTGAAAGCCTCCAGTTATGAAACACCCACAATTTCTGAAGGCAACTTCTGTTCCATGGGTTGATTGTTCTCACTGTCAGAAAATTTATCCTTATTTCTAGATTGAATCTCTCCTTGATCAGTTTCCATCCATGATTCCTTGTCTGGCCTTCGGGCGCTTTGCAAAATAGCTTGACCCCCTTCCTCCTCTCTGTGGCAGCCCCTCAAATATTGGAAGATGGCTATCCTGTCTCCCCTGGTCTTTTTCTTCCCTAGACTAGCCAGGCCCAGTTCCTGCAACTGTTCATCGTATGTTTTAGCCTCCACTCCCCTCATCATCCTGGTTGCTCTTCTCAGTACTCTTTCTAGCGGCTCAACGTCTTTTTTTATAGTGTGGTGACCAAAACTGGATGCTCTAGGTGTGGTCTTACTAGGGCTTTACAGAATGGTGACTTATGATTGTTTTTCATACTTAGGACCATTGCAGTACCCTGGGAGGATACCCAATAGGAACAGCTCTGGTTTTAAATCAATATGTTGTTGTATCATTTCTTCCAACCATATCTTAATTTTATTCCAATAGTTTTTAGCTTCTGGGCATGTCCACAACATATGATAACAAGATCCTGGTAACTGGTAATATTTCCAACATTTAGCTGATTTATCTTTAAACATTTTTGCCAGTTTCTCAGGGGGCATATGCCATCTATAAAACATTTTATATTGATTTTCTTTATATGCTGTGGACATCGTTAATGTGTAATTCCTTTCCCATAACTGTTGCCATTTATCTAGATCAATTGAATAGCCAAAGTTCTTTGCCCAGGCTATCATCGTTTCCTTTACTTGTTCTTCCTCTAGTTCAATATCCAATAAAAAGTTATGCATTTTTTAAATTACTCTATCCTCTGTTCCCATGAGTATCCTATCCAACTCTGTCTTTTCTAAGTAGAAACCATACAGTTTAATATTTCTCCTTTATGGTGCTGCAGGAATCCTGGACACGGCCATTGTGGAGAGGGGCAGGAACGTGGTCTCTAGCTCGCGGGATGGCACGGCGCGCCTTTGGGATTGTGGGCGATCGACTTGCCTGGGCATCGTAGCCGATTGCGGCTCTCCCATCAATGGGATTGCTCTGAATGCAACGGACAACTCTTTAAACTTGGGATCCCCCGAAGAACTTCCCAGTAAGTGATGACATTGCAACGGGTTGATTTTTCTTCTAAATGCAGGGCAGGACCAAGCTTCTCTTTGAATCGTGCCGAAAACCAGAAGCTTGTTTTCAGACAGGACTGGAACTCCCAGGTGCCTGGCTTCTACCCGCATGCCTTAACCAGTATGCCAGGAGTTTCCAAACCTGGCAACTTTAAGACTTGCGGACTTCAACTAGAACTACAACTCCCAGGACTAGAATTCCCAGTTCCCTGGCTTTTAACCTAATGCCTTAACCGCTAGACCAGGGGTCTCCAAACCTGGCAGCTTGAAGACTTGCGGACTTCAGCTAGAACCACAATTCCCAGGACTAGAACTCCCAGTTCCCTGGCTTTTAACCTGATGCCTTAACCGCTAGACCAGGGGTCTCCAAACCTGGCAGCTTGAAGACTTGCGGACTTCAGCTAGAACTACAATTCCCAGGATTAGAACTCCCAGTTCCCTGGCTTTTAACCTGATGCCTTAACCACTAGACCAGGGGTTTCCAAACCTGGCAACTTGAAGACTTGCGGACTTCAACTAGAACTAGAGCTCCCAGGACTAGAATTCCCAGTTCCCTGGCTTTTAACCTGATGCCTTAACTGCTAGACCAGGGGTCTCCAAACCTGGCAACTTGAAGACTTGCAGACTTCAGCTAGAACTAGAGCTCCCAGAGCTAGAACTCCTGGGTGCCTGGGCTTTTAACCTTCCATGGGGCCTGGAAACCTGGCAACTTTTCAGGCATGCTGGCTGGTGAATTCTGGGAGTTGAAGTCCACAAAGTCTTAAAAGCCGCCAAGTTCGCCGTTCCCTGCATGAGACCAAACTCTCTCTCTCTCTCTTCCCACTACAGGTGAGCGCGAAGTTGGCACGGAAGGCAAGCTGCTGCTGTTGGCTCGGGAGGACAAAAAATTGCAAGGCGTGGGCTTACAAAGCAGGCAGCCGGTAAGATCCCTTCCCCGCTTGGGATAAGGGGGCCAATTTTCTTCCTTTGTCTTGGTTGTCTTTGATTGGAAATGTATCTCAAAACAGAATAAGGGGAAAGCAGTGGGGGGGAATTTTGCTCCAAAGCAGCTCAGCTGAGCTTTTCTTTTTTTTAATTTGCATTTCTATTCTATTCTATTCTATTTATACCCCGCCCTTCTCCGAAGACTCAGAGCGGCTTACACTATGTTAGCAATAGTCTTCATTCTATTTGTATATTTATATACAAAGTCAACTTATTGCCCCCAACAATCTGGGTCCTCATTTTACCTACCTTATAAAGGATGGAAGGCTGGGTCAATCTTGGGCCTGGTGGGACTAGAACCTGCAGTAATTGCAGGCAGCTGTGTTAATAACAGACTGTCTTACCAGTCTGAGCCACAGAGGCCCTCCGATCTGAATCAGCCTTTGTGAGATGAACTGATTTCACTTTTGAGTTATCTTCCATGAAAGAATTCTACTTTTAATCGGAGAATATTTGCACCTCGGAGCTGAAGTGAGGGGTCCTTGGTGCTCTCAGAGCTTAGTGGTTTTCTTGCAGACGTTTCGTGACCCAGCTAGGTAACATGATCAGTGCTAGAAGGAGGTGGGGTTTGTGGAGAGGAGGAGGAGGAGAACTGAAGCCAATACATTGGCTACACCTCAGAATTCAATATTTGTAGCTCAGGGTTGAACTGGGGGGTCCTTGGTGCTCTCTGAGCTTGGTGGTTTTCTTGCAGATGTTTCGTGACCCAGCTAGGTAACATCTTCAGTGCTAGAAGGGGAGTGGAGTTTGTGGAGAGAAGGAGGAGGAGGAATAAGACTTTATTATTTCAGCGAGCTGGACTAGCCTAAGAAATATTTTAGTGAAATTTTAAATGGGTTTTAAATCGGTTTCTACCGTTTTAGTGATTTGGCCGTTAAAATATTTAGTTTTAATTTGTTTTTATATTGTTATTTATTATATTGTTGCATTTTAATATGGCTGTGAACCGCCCTGAGTCCTGCGGGAGATGGTGCGGTATAAAAGTTTAATAAATAAATAAGACTGATGGTAGAGAAGGAAAAGAAGGAGAGCTATGGGGTCCTTATTGCTCTTTGAGCTTGGCTGTTTTCTTGCAGACGTTTCATGACCAAACTAGGTACCATCATCAGTGCTAGAAGGGAGGTGGGTTTGTGGAGAGGAGGAGGAGGAAGAAGAAGAAGACTGGTGGTAGAGAAGGAAAAGAAGGAGAGCTATGGGGTCCTTGGTGCTCTCTGAGCTGGGCTGTTTTCTTGCAGACGTTTCATGACCCAACTAGGTACCATCATCAGTGCTAGAAGGGAGGTGGGTTTGTGGAGAGGAGGAGGAGGAAGAAGAAGAAGACTGGTGGTAGAGGAGGAAAAGAAGGAGAGCTATGGGGTCCTTGGTGCTCTCTGAGCTGGGCTGTTTTCTTGCAGACGTTTCATGACCCAACTAGGTACCATCATCAGTGCTAGAAGGGAGGTGGGTTTGTGGAGAGGAGGAGGAGGAAGAAGAAGAAGACTGGTGGTAGAGAAGAAGGAGGAGGAGAACTGTGGGCTCCTTGGTGCTCTCTGAGCTGGGCTGTTTTCTTGCAGACGTTTCATGACCCAACTAGGGAACATCATCAGTGCTAGAAGGGAGTTAGATTGGATTTCAAACCACATTTTTCTCTGATTTCCTCCTTAGATTTTTCTTTTTATCGGTTTGGCTGCTTTCAACTGTTGCACTTTCCTCTCCAACACGTATCTGCTGGGAGGGACGCAGGATGGGAGCATCTACCAGCTGGATGTCAGAAACACCAAGTGAGTGAGATTCCCAGCCGCTTTGGAAAAATCCAGCGACCATTTCCTTATTTCCTCCCCCACCCCAATTTTTATTTTATTTTATTCAAAACATTAAAATACAGAACTGCAAAAAGAAAAAAAGAAAAAAAAAAGGAATACAAACAACAAAACAAAATTGTGCAGAACCCCCCCCCCAACAAACATATATACATAAATTATACTCCCCCTTCAGCTGAATACCGATAAATATATTTCAAAGGTAATCGTAATGCCCTCTTTCAAAGCTTAATTTGGCTGTTGGTTTTGTCCGTTGAACTATGTTTTCATATACAGCTAGTCCTCCTCTTACGACTACAATGGAGCCCAAAATTTATGCCGCTAAGTGAGACATTTGTTCAGTGAGTTTTGCCCCATTTTAAGACCTTTCTTGCCACAGCCGTTAAGTGAAACACTGCAGTTGTTAATTTAGTCACCCGATGGCTAAGCGAACCTGGCTTCCCCATTGACCTTGCTTGTCAGAAGGTCTCAAAAGGGGGATCACGTGACCCCGGGACACTGCGACCGTCATAAATATGAGTCAGTTGCCAAGCTTCTGAATTTTAATCGCGTGATCCCAGGGATTCTGCAACGGCCGTAAGTGTGAAAAACGGTCATCAGGCACTTTTTTCAGTGCCCTTGTAAGTTCGAACGGTTGTAAGTCAAGGACTACCTGTAGTAGATCGGTGTTAGGCTGAGAGGGTTGTAGAAATGGATAAATTTGCTCAGGCATTGGGCGCAAAGAGACCGAGGCTCAGCTCGTGAAAGCGGCCCGTTCAAAAACCAGAATTCTAACCCACAGAGTCAAGGTGAAGGTGAAGATTTTGCCCTAAATATGAGGTGATTTTTTTTCCCAAAAGGCAGTTGGACTTTCTTGATTTTTCCACCCACCCACCCCCTTTGAAAACATTTCACTTTCTCGTCCAAGAAGCTTCTTCGGTTCATCCAAGCTTCTTGGATGAGAAGCGAAACGTTTTCGAAGGGGAAAAAATAAAATCAAGAAAGTCCAATCGCCTTTTGGGGGGGGGGAAAAAAAAACACCTTTCGGACAACCATGGCCTGGATGATGGAGCACCTCCATATAGACCAGGGGGCCCCCCAAACTTGGCAGCTTTAAGACTTGTGGACTTCAACTCCCAGAATTCTGGGAGTTGAAACCCACCAGTCTAAAAAGCTGCCAAGTTTGAAGAGCTCTGATCTAGACCTTTAAATATTGAATTCTTTCTCCGTTTTCCAGAGCTCCCATTCGAGTGATCCAGAGATCAGGCGCTCCGGTCCTTTCACTGATGCCTTACAAAGATGGATTTATTGCCAGCCAAGGTGAATTATTTGTTATTTCTTTGGTAAAGAAATCTATATGGATGCCCGTCTCTCTCTCTCAGAGTAACCTCCAATACAAAACCCAATAGCCCCACTTCCCTACTTATCTCCGACTGCAAAGGCAGCTGGGAAATATTGGACGGCCCTGGCTCTCTCTCCGCTTCCGACGCAGAGCATCCGTCAGAGCCTTCCCCAGACTTCAGGACTGGCCCAAATTCCTCCCCACAACCTATTCATCATCCGAGGGCCACAACAGGACCAGTCTTGTCTCTGCAGGGTCGATATTCCACAGGGAGAGAGCCACCCCAAGGAAAGTCCTTATTCTTGGTCCCACCAGATGGAGCTCCTTAAAAGTGGGGACTCCTAACATCCCCTGCCTTCCTGCTCTGGTTGGTCGGGTGGATATAACTAGAGGGTCCTTTATTAAATGTATATGAATAGAATAGAATAGAATAGAATAGAATAGAATAGAATAGAATAGAATAGAACAACAGAATAGAATTCTTTATTGGCCAAGTGTGATTGGACACACAAGGAATTTTTCTTTGGTGCGTAGGCACTCAGTGTACATAAAAGATATCTTCATCAAGGTACAACACTTACAACACTTAATGATAGTCATAGGGAACAAATAAGCAATCAAGAAACAATCAGTATCAGTATAAATCGTAAGGATACAAGCAACAAAGTTACAGTCATACAGTCATAATTGGAAGGAGATGGGTGATGGGAACGATGAGAAGATTAATAGTAGTGCAGACTTAGTAACTAGTTTGACAGTGTTGAGGGAATTATTTGTTTAGCAGAGTGATGGCGTTCGGGAAAAAAACTCTTCTTGTGTCTAGTTGTTCTGGTGTGCAGTGCTCTATAGCGTCGTTTTGAGGGTAGGAGTTGAAACAGTTTATGTCCAGGATGCGAGGAGTCTGTAAATATTTTCACAGCCCTCTTTTTGACTCGTGTAGTATACAGGTCCTCCATGGAAGGCAGGTTGGTAGCCATTGTTTTTTCTGCAGTTCTAATGATCCTCTGAAGTCTGTGTCTGTCTTGTTGGGTTGCAGAAGCAAACCAGACAGTTCTAGAGGTAATTATATACCACCAATCTCACTATCCCAAGTAACTCCAAGAGACTTAACAAAAACAGAAATGTTAAGTATATAAAAAAAATAGCATTTGCAGAAACCAAATGCAGAATTTAATTGTTTACCTGTTTGCAGGTGATGGGACTTGTTTTATTATGCAGCAGGATCTCGATCACGTGCTCGAACTGACCGGATCCGACTGTGATCCTGTGTACAAGGTGGGTTTAAAACACAACTTTCAGCATGATTTACTTTGAGCAAAGAAAGGACATGTGGCAGGAATAAAAAAGGAATTGGGGTCCTACCCCAAAAACCGAAAGAGGGAAGGAAGTGTTAGATAGAGGATATAAAATCAAGAACCATATGATTTGTGATGGTGTAGCTTTGCTGGCTGAGGAACTCTGGGAGTTGAAGTCCACAAGTCTTAAAGTTGCCAAGGTTGGAGACCCTGGACTAGATGACCTCCAAGGTCCCTTCCAATTCTGTTAATCTGTTTATAAAGAGAAACTTCTTATTTGTTTTCGTATACTTCGTATCCGTCACTATGGCATACGTCTTACGATTTCTCTGCGCGGCCAGATGGGGAAAATAAAGTTATTTATTTATTAAATTTAGAAACTGCCGTTTCCTTCCTAGGATGTACAGATAAAATATTATAACATTAAAAATAACTGCACAGGTGGTCCTCGACTTACAACCATTCGTTTAGTGACCGAAGCACTTTTTTGCACACTTAACGACTGTCTCAGCATCCCCATGGTCACCTGATTAAAGTTTGAATGCTTGGCAACTCACATTTATAACGGTCGCCGTGTCCAGGGGTCACGTGATCCCTTTTTGCGACCTTCTGACCGGCAAAGTCGATGGGGGAAGCCAGATTCACTTAACAACCGTGTTACTGATTTAACAGCTGCAGTGATTCGCTTAGCAACGGTGGCAAGGAAAGTCGTAACAAGGGGCAAAACTCAATCAGTGTTGTGGCTCCAGCCTCCGAACCTGGCCCCATGCCCGAAAGTGACTCCGAGAGTGAGGGGGAAGGGCTGGTAAGGCTTACCTCAGGAGCACCGATTCCTTTGGCCCGGCTCCATGAGCCAGAACCAGGCCAGTCGGAGGACGTAATGAGGCCGACATCCCCTGAGTCCTCCCTTCCTCAGGCTACGCCTACAGATGCAGCTGATAATCATACTAATCAAGCCTGGATCGACCCGCGCTTCAGAAGATTAGAGAGGCAGCGTCATCAAAGGGAAGGGTGGGGCAGGAGCCCCACCCCACAGGATATATAAAGAGCTTTGGGACTGCTCTCAGTTCCATGGGAAGCAAATTAGCTGAATCGTGTTGAAGTGAGCTGAAGTCTTAATCTGTTTGAACTTTTTGGCAGGCAGCTGCGTTTTCTCGGCCAGGACTGATAGGAGCCGTGTAACCACTGGCTGTAGGCCAGCTCATTACTCCAAAGTGAGGACGGAGACAGAACAACCAGTTTCCCCCTGAGCAACATAAATTTGGGGCTCAATTGTAGACCGTGTGACTCACTTAGCAACTGCAGTGATTCCCTTAACAACGGTGGCCAGAAAGGTTGAGAAATGGGGCGAAACTCACATAACAAATGTCTCGCTTTGCCACGGAAATTGTGGGCTCCATTGCGGTCATAAGCCAAGGACTACCTGTACATCAAAGGGGAGACAACCAGGGTGTCGTCGGAAACCATATGAGCTGAGATATATTTTTTTTCTGATTTCTCTAGGTAGCTCCCTGGGGGAAAGAAATCTATACCTGTTGCCGAGATGGGATTCTTCGGAGATACCAGCTTTCCGATCTCTGATCCTTCTGGAAATGCCAACAACGGATTGCAAACGCTGGATTTATTTAGTTCAGGGATTTCTCTCAATGACTGCTTGGAAAGGGGCCAACGGGGAAGTTTGTTTGCAGTCACCTATAGCTGTGTTTTCTGAAGCTGGGCCGCTTTAAGAGGGGCAGACTTCAACTCCCAGAATTCTATGCTATGCTGGCTGCGGAATTCTGGGAGTTGAAGTCCGCCCCTCTTAAAGCGGCCCACCTTCAGAAAACACAGCTCTAGCTATAAAGTCGCTTGAACGGAGCTGATGACAGGTATGACTTTAAGAAGACCTCACCTGAACTCGGGGCTGAACCGGGTATTCCTGCGAAAACGAGACACAGGACGCCTGAAAATTTTTGCTCTGAAGGTTTCTTACTATTAAAGGCCACCTCGCATTTAGAAAAGCCACAAGGGGGTTTCCTCCTCATCTTTTGATGATTCTTAAGCCAGGGCAAAGGAACTGACCAGAGGGAGGAGAGGCCAGGATAAATGACCCCATGGGAGGAATTTCTTTTAGGTAACCACAAGCCCCTCTTGACCGTATCTCAACTGGGATCTGAAAAGGCAGAAACAGTGGGGCCTCCTGGATATGGTTTTAAAAAAAGCCAAGATTGTGTGTGTGTGTGTGTGTATTGCTATATGATAGATAGATGATAGATAGATAGATAGATAGATAGATAGATAGATAGATAGATAGATAGATAGATAGATAGATATTGCATATATAGTATTGCATAGATAGATGATGGATGATTGATAGATAGATAGATAGATAGATAGATAGATAGATAGATAGATAGATAGATAGAGCTAGCTATTTAGAAAGAGATGGATGGATGGATAGATAGATAGATAGATAGATAGATAGATAGATAGATAGATAGATAGATAGATAGATAGAGTGAGCTAGCTATTTAGAAAGATGGATGGATGGATAGATGATAGACAAGCATGATAGAACTAGTTAAGAGAAAGAATGGGATGGATGGATGGATGGATAGATAGATAGATAGATAGATAGATAGAGATAGCCCAAAATTTATGTTGCTAAGTGAGAAATTTCTTAAGTGAGTTTTGCCACATTTGTTAAGTGAATCCATTGCATTTGTTAAGTGAGTAACACGTTCATTAAGTGAATCCGGCTTCCCCGTTGACTTTGCTTGTCAGAAGGTCGCAAAAGGGGATCACGTGACCCCGGGACACTGCGACCGTCATAAATACGAGTCATTTGTCAAACATCCAAATGTAAATCACATGAACATGGAGATGCAGCAAAGGTCATAAGTGGGAAAAATGGTCATAAGTCACTTTTTTCAGTGCCGTTGTAACTGTGAGCTGTCACTAAGTGAAATGTAAGTCAAGGACTATGTGTGTGTATGTGTGTATACATACACTATGTGTGTGTGTATCGGGGTGGGTTCTACTTACCTTTAATACCGGTTCACATCAGGATCACTGTTGTGTCTCGTCCGATCTCACCGCAGCCGGGGCCTTCTTATCTGCTTCCGAACACGGAGGAATGTTCTAGTATGCCTCCCGGCCCCAGCCCTGGCTCCATGCCCAGACAGGCTGAAGAGGAGGAAATATCTCCAGCCCCCAGCTCTGGCTCCATGCCCAGGCAAACGGAGCAACTAGACCCCTCCCCCTCCTCCACAGCATGTGAGCCTGAGGGAGGGCAATTGCCAACAGCTGCAGACTGGAGTGACCCTCGCGTCAGAAGACTTGATAGGCGGAGGCAACAGAACGAAGGGAGGGGCAGGCCTGGATAAGTGCTGAGTCATGGAGCCACACCCCATGGCCTATATAAAGGACCTGCTTTCTGGCATTCTCTGAGTCAGGCAAAGTCTAAACATATCTTGCTGAAGTCACTTTCTGGTCTCCTGCCTGCCCTGAGGACTTTGCTAGGACTTTGGCAGAGCTGCGGAGGCACGCCTGATTCGGATTTCCCTGACCCGGCCGTCAGCGGAGGAGGGGGACACGACAATCACACATCCGCATGTGCAGATCACCTATGATGACATCTGGTGGGCGGAGCCTCCTGACGGTTTTACTACCAGTTCTTGCGAACCGTTCTGAACTGGGGGCAACCCACCACTGGTATGTATGTATGTATATATAGATATACACACACATACACACACTTTATATATACAAACATTTATTTATATACATACATACTCAATACACACACACACTATCCTTACATACATACATACATATACATATACATATACAGTGGAACAGCTTGCCACCAGAGATTGTGGGTACTTCATCACTGGAGGTTTTTGAGAAGAGACTGGACAGTCACTTGTCTAAATCGGTTTAAGGCAGGGGTGTCCAAACTTGGTCCCTTTAAGACTTGTGGACTTCAACTCCCAGAGTTCCTCAGCCAGCTTTGCTCTAGGGCAGGGGTCTCCAACCTTGGTCCCTTTAAGACCTGTGGAGCTTTGCTGGCTGAGGGACTCTGGGAGTTGAAGTCCACAAGTCTTAAAGGGACCAAGGTTGGACACCCCTGGTTTAAGGTCTCCTGCCTGAGCAGGGGGCTGGACTAGAAGACCTCCAAGGTCCCTTCCAGCTCCGTTCTGCTTGATTGATCTTGTTGAGGGCTACCTGCAGAGCTAAATGCATGGAAAGCTTTCCAGGGAAACATTTCCCGGAGCAGCAGCAGCAGCAGCAGCCGCTGATATATTTGAACTGTGGATAAAGTGCCCTCCTATAATTATGTTTTCCTAGTAGTCTATCTTTAGCCCCCAAAGCAAGATCAGCTACTTTGGAGTCTGTGCAGGAAGCGAATGGGTGAAGGGTAAACAGAGAGAGCGGCCGCTGAAGAGCATTTTGAAGCCACGCATTCGTCATCTAAAGAGGTCATAAAACAAAGGTGGGTTTTTTTGTTTTTGCAAAGAGCCGGTCATGCCTTGGCTTAAAAGTCAACATTAAAAACCATAAAAGCTGCAATTCCACCTGAGGAGGCTGGATCTGCCCTCCCTAACCCCGAGCACGCATGCAAACGCTCTATTTAACTTTGAGGGGGGTTGTTTTCAGCACTGAGCATCCCCCAACCCTGAAAAACCGGATGGAAAAATACGGGTATGAGCCATGCCTTCCCCCTGCCCAGATCTGTGAGAGGCCGCACATATTGTGTGCAAAGTCACAGGCGGGTCTTTTTTAATGAGCTTGCGAACTAATCCACACCTTGTTCAAGAGTTTAGCACACTGTGCAAATCAGGAGGCACACGAGATTAGGGAGGGAGGGTGTGAAAGGGGAAAAGTAAGTACACACATGTGATGTGTGTGTGTAAATACACGCATCGCCTCATGAGTTGTGTAGTTCACACACCTGAGCATTAGCAGTAAAAGAGATGTTTTAACAGGTTTGCTTGTATTCACTCATAGCATCATCTGGAAGGTTTCTTTCTTAAAATACAGGTAGTTCTTGAGCTACAACAGTTCATTTAGCGACCCTTCAAAGTTACAACAGCAGTGAAAATTTTTTAGAATAGAATAGAATTTTTAGAATAGAATTTTTATTGGCCAAGTGTGATTGGACACACAAGGAATTTGTCTTGGTGCATATGCTCTCAGTGTACATAAAAGAAAAGATACCTTCATCAAGGTACAACATTTACAACACAATTGATGGTCAGTATATCAATATAAATCATAAAGGTTGCCAGCAACAAATTATAGTCATACAGTCATAAGTGGAAAGAGATTGGTGATGGGAGCTATGAAACGATTAATAGTAGTGCAGATTCAGTAAATAGTCTGACAGTGTTGAGGGAATTATTTGTTTAGCAGAGTGATGGCCTTCGGGAAAAAACTGATCTTGTGTCTAGTTGTTCTGGTGTGCAGTGCTCTATAGCGTCGTTTTGAGGGTAGGAGTTGAAACAGTTGATGTCCAGGATGCGAGGGATCTGCAAATATTTTCACGGCCCTCTTCTTGATTCGTGCAGTATACAGGTCCTCAATGGAAGGCAGATTGGTAGGTTGGTACTACTGGTACTACCGGTTACAGGTTGGTTTACTACCGGTTCTGTGGGTGTGACTTGGTGGGTGTGGCATGGCTTGGTGGGCGTGGCAGGGGAAGGATACTGTAAAATCTCCATTCCCACCCAGGGGAAGGTTATTGCAAAATCCCCATTTCCTCCCGATCAGCTGGGACTCGGGAGGCAGAGACTAGATGAGGGTGGGTCCAGTCAGAATTTTTACTACCGGTTCTCTAAACTACTCAAAATGTCCGCTACCGGGTCTCCAGAACTGGTCAGAACCTGCTGAAACCCACCTCTGTTTACGACGGTTTTTCACACGTACGACCGTTGCAGCCATCGCCAAGGTCACGTGATGAAAATTGAGACCCTTGGCAACTGACTCCAATTAATGACGGTTGCAACATTCCAAGGGGGTGTGTGCACACGATCCCCTTCTGCGACCTGCTGACAAGCCAAGTCGATGGGGAAGCCAGATTTACTTAACAACTGGGTGACTAACTTAACAATGACAGTGATTCACTTAACAACTGTAGCAAGAAAGGTCGTAAAATGGGGCAAACCCCACTTAACAAATGTCTCACTTAGCAACAGACATTTTGGGCTCAGTTGTGGTTGCAAACCAAGGACTATCTGTAATATGGTTGTTGAGTTAATCTGGTTTCCCCACTGATTTTGCCGGTCAGAAGGTCACAAAAGATGATCCCCGGGACACTGCGACCGTCGTAAGTATGAGTCAGTTGCCAAGCATCTCAATTTTGATCACATGACCAGGGAGATGCTGCAGCGGTCGCAAGTGTGAAAAAAGGTCATAAGTCAACTTTGTTCAGTGCCGTTGTGACTTGGAACGGGCACTAAATGAACTGTTGTACGCCAAAGACTCCCTGTATATTATTATAATCAAGGAGAGAACCGACTGGAAATAAAGAGAAATTTCCTGACAATGAGATCAATTAACCAGTGGAACTACTTGCCTCCAGAAGTTGTGGGTGCTTCATCACTGGTGGCTTTTAAGAAAAGATTGCACATGAAATTATATATATATATATGTCTTTGGTTATTCGGGTTTTCTCCCGCGTAAAATTGGAAGTGTCTTGGCAACGTTTCGACGAAGTCTCATTCGTCATCTTCAGGCTTCAGCTTCGTGCTTCTGGGAGCAATGTGTGATTGCAGCTGTTTCTTCCTTTTTATATATATATAGGGTTTCCTGCTTGAGCAGGAGGCTGTTTTATTTTATTTATTTATTTTCGTCAAGCATGTATTTTATGACAGATACAAGTATAAACATAATTATAAAGACATGTAAAAAATACAAATAAAAGAAAATATTAGGACAGGGACGGTAGGCACGCTGGTACGCTTATGCATGCCCCTTACAGACCTCTTAGGAATGGGGTGAGGTCAACAGATCTAAAGTAAAAGTTTTGGGGATTTGGTTGGGTTAGAAGATCTCTTAATAGAATAGAATAGAATTTATTGGCCAAGTGTGATTGGACACACAAGGAATTTGTCTTGGTGCATATGCTCTCAGTGTACATAAAAGAAAAGATACCTTCATCAAGGTACAACACTTAATGATGGTCATAGACTAGACTAGACTAGACTAGACTAGACTAGACTAGACTAGAATAGAATAGAATTTTTTTATTGGCCAAGTGTGATTGGACACACAAGGAATTTGTCTTGGTGCAGATGCTCTCAGTGTACATAAAAGAAAAGATACCTTCATCAAGGTACATTTACAACACAAATGATGGTCATAGGGTACAAATTTAACACTTAATGATACAACACTTAATGATAGTTATAGGCTACAAATAAGCAACCAGGAACAATCAATATCAATATAAATCATAAGGATTGCCAGCAACAAAGTTACAGTCATACAGTCATAAGTGGAAAGAGATTGGTGATGGGAACTATGAAACGATTAATAGTAGTGCAGATTCAGTAAATAGTCTGACAGTGTTGAGGGAATTATTTGTTTAGCAGAGTGATGGCCTTCGGGAAAAAACTGTTCTTGTGTCTAGTTGTTCTGGTGTGCAGTGCTCTATAGCGTCGTTTTGAGGGTAGGAGTTGAAACAGTTCATGTCCAGGATGCGAAGGGTCTGTAAATATTAAGGCGCCTTCCAACCCTGTTATTCTGTCCAGGGGATCGCCGAGTGGTCTCCCATCCAATGCAAAGTAGCCATGGCCAAAACTCTGGCAAATATCCCAAAGAAATTGGATTTCGGGAAGGGGCTTGGAAGCAACCCTTTCCCAATCTTTTGCAGCAGCCTTTGCAACCCAGGATTTTTGTCCCCCTGCCCTAAAAAGCTTGCAAATGCAAAACCCCCCCACCCCATCCCCAAAGCAACGCCCCTCCTTATCCAAAAGAGAGGGAGACCTGGAGGTGGGGGTCGATTGCTCCAGAAAAACAACTCCCCCCCCGCACCCCGACCCGAAACGGGGCTCCCGCTGCAGCTCTGCAGCTTCCCAGGAGAGCAGCGAGAAGCGCATTTGCCCGGGGATCGCGCGAGACTACAACTCCCGTCATGCCCCGGGCGGGCATCAGCATCAGCGGCGGCGGTAGCCATAGCAACGGGAGAAGCCCGGGCAAAGCAGGCCGCGATGGGCCAGGATTACTACGCGGTGCTGGAGTTGAACCGCAACGCCAAAGATGCGGACATCAAGAAGGCGTGAGAGCCGGGAAGGCCTGGAGGTGGTGGTGGTGGAGGCGTGGGGCTGCAACGCCCATCCTCCCTTGGCCGTGCAACATAGGCTTCGTGGACCCTTGGCCGTGCAACATGGGCTTTCTGGACTTTGCAAGCTTTTGCAAACCCCGCCTTAAGAGAATTGCCGCGTTTGGAGGCTGCGTTCACATGGGGAGCCTCTCATTATCCCCCCCGCCCACCATGCAATGGGCAAGGAACCCCCCCAAATCTGCCTTCTAGTGCAGGGGGGGTCTCCAAATTGGGCAACTTTTAAGACTGGTGGACTTCAATTCCCAGAATGCCCTGTCTTTAAAGCATGGCTGGCTGGGGGATTCTGGGAGTTGAAGTCCACCAGTCATAAAACTTGCAAAGTTTGGAGACTCCCTGCTCTTAGTGCAGTGCTTCTCCATCTTAGCATCTTGAAGAGATGTGGACTTCAACTCCCAGAATTCCCTGTCTTTAAAACATGGCTGGTTAGGAAATTCTGGGAGTTGAAGTCCACCAGTCGTAAAAGTTGCCACTTCCTTAGTGCAGTGCTTCTTCATCTTAGCTTCTTGAAGAAATATGGACTTCCAACTCCCAGAATGCCCTGCCTTAAAGAACTCTGGCTAGGGGATTCTGGGAGTTGAAGTCCACCAGTCTTACAAACTGCTCCTTAGGGCAGTGCTTCTCCATCTTGGCAACTTGAAAAGATGTGGACTTCAACTCCCAGAATTCCTTGTCTTTAAAGCATGGCTGGCTGGGGGATTCTGGGAGTTGAAGTCCACCAGTTGTAAAAGTTGCCAAGTTTGGAGTCTCCCTGCTCTTAGTGCAATGCTTCTCCATCTTAGCATCTTGAAGAGATGTGGACTTCCAATTCCCAGAACTCTGGCTGGGGGATTCTGGGAGTTGAAGTCCACCAGTGTTAAAAACTGCCACGTTTGGAGTCTCCCTGCTCCTAGGGCTGTGCTTCTCCAACTTGGCAACTTGAAAAAATGTGGACTTCAACTCCCAGAATTCCCCGTCTTTAAAGCATGGCTGGTTAGGGAATTCTGGGAGTTGAAGTCCACCAGTCGTAAAAGTTGCCACTTCCTTAGTGCAGTGCTTCTTCATCTTAGCTTCTTGAAGAAATATGGACTTCCAACTCCCAGAATGCCCTGCCTTAAAGAACTCTGGCTAGGGGATTCTGGGAGTTGAAGTCCACCAGTCTTACAAACTGCTCCTTAGGGCAGTGCTTCTCCATCTTGGCAACTTGAAAAGATGTGGACTTCAACTCCCAGAATTCCTTGTCTTTAAAGCATGGCTGGCTGGGGGATTCTGGGAGTTGAAGTCCACCAGTTGTAAAAGTTGCCAAGTTTGGAGTCTCCCTGCTCTTAGTGCAATGCTTCTCCATCTTAGCATCTTGAAGAGATGTGGACTTCCAATTCCCAGAATGCCCTGTCTTAAAGAACTCTGGCTGGGGGATTCTGGGAGTTGAAGTCCACCAGTGTTAAAAACTGCCACGTTTGGAGTCTCCCTGCTCCTAGGGCTGTGCTTCTCCAACTTGGCAACTTGAAAAAATGTGGACTTCAACTCCCAGAATTCCCCGTCTTTAAAGCATGGCTGGTTAGGGAATTCTGGGAGTTGAAGTCCACCAGTCTTAAAATTTGCCAAGATGGACAAGCGCCGCTTTAGGGGGGTAACTCAAGGCTTGGAACCATGAATCACCCCCAAACTTTTGCAAAGATGCAAAAAAGCATAAACAAATAAAAGTGGTGCTCCAACACAACTTAACAAACCTGGCCAAGACGGTGGTGTGAATCCAGGGTTAGGCATTTGGGATTCCTAGAATAAAATTTCCAGCTTCTCTCTTTGTGATTTGCAGATATCGGAAGCTGGCTCTGAAGTACCACCCGTTAAAGAACCAAGATCCCTGGGCTCCTGGGAAATTCAAGCAGCTGGCCGAAGCCTACGATGTCCTGAGCGACCGTAAGTAAAGGAAAGGAGACCACACAGAGATGCAGCACGGAAGATCCGCTTCTCTGCAAAATTCAGACGTCTTCCTCTAAATCTTTTTCCCCTTCCCTTATACACCTGTGGGCTAAGCTATCCCTTATTTACTATTCCCTAGGCATCTTCTCTTTTTTTTTTTAAATTTCCATTTATATCCCGCCCTTCTCCGAAGACTCAGGGCGGCTTACACTCTGTCAAGCAATAGTCTTCATCCATTTGTACATTATATACAAAGTCAACTTATCGCCCCCAACGATCTGGGTCCTCATTTTACCTACCTTATAAAGGATGGAAGGCTGAGTCAACCTTGGGCCTGGTGGGACTTGAACCTGCAGTAATTGCAAGCAGCTGCTGTTAATAACAGACTGCTTTAGTCTGTTGAGCCACCAGAGGCCCTCTTCCTGTTCCTCAAGGTTTATCTGACGTGCCATTAAATCAAGGATGCTGAAGAGGATTTAGATCAGTGTCTATGGAGATTCTCCAGCATCCAGGTCGTGGTTGTCCCAGGAGGCAACAGGACTTTCTAGTTTTTCTCTGAAGACCTTTTGCTTCTCATCCAAGAAGCTTCTTCAGCTCTGACTGAATGGAGGGGAAAGGAAGGATTTATATACAGCTAGTCATTTGCATCCTTTTAGAGGGACGTTGAGGCCACTTGGAGGTTTACCTGTGTCCTCAGGGTCTCACCTGAGTGGTGCAAATGGGTGTGGAGCCTTCTTGGAACCGCTGAAAGGACCGAGTTGTGGAGCTGTGTTTTCTGCAGGATGTTCTGCAGGAAGGCTCCACACCTATTTGCACCACTCGGGTGACCCACAGATAAACACAGATCGTCTGGCGACGCCCAGGGGAAGGGCCTTCTCTGTGGGGGCTCCCACCCTCTGGAACGAACTCCCCCCAGGACTCCGTCAACTTCTGGACCTCCGAACCTTCCGTCGCGAGCTTAAAACACACTTATTCATCTGCGCAGGACTGGACTAGATTTTAAATTTATAGGGGTTTTAAATTGGTTTTAATATTTTTATTATTTTTTAATAATCTGGCTTTTAGAATAAGTTTTTTAATGGTTATCTTAATCTGTACATAAATGCTTTTATTTGCCTGTGAACTGCCCTGAGTCCTTCGGGAGATAGGGCGGTATACAAATACGAATAAATAAATAAATAAATAAATAAATAAACCTCCAAGTGGCCTCAACGACCCTCTCAAAGGATGCAAATGACCGGCTGTCTGCAAGGACTATAAATCCTTCCCTTCCCCACCATCCAGTCAGAGCTGAAGAAGCTTCTGGGATGAGAAGCGAAACGTCTTCAAAAGAAACACCAGAAAACCCAGAATTCAGGGAGTTGAAGTCCACCTATCTTAAAGTAGCCAAAATTGAGAAACACTGATTTATATGGACAAAAAACCTCTTTTCCAGTAGTAGAAGAGGAAGAACAACCTGAAGAATGCCACAAAAATAAAACAATTTGTGTATACGTGAAAGATGAAGCTTCACAACCTTTCTCTACAAGGACTACAGGTAGTCCTCGACATACGACCACAACATATCCCAAAATTTCTGTTGCTGAGCCAGGCAGTTCTTAAGCAAATGCTGCCCCCATTTTACGACCAGTCGTTGAGTGACTCGCTGCAGTTGTTAAGTTAGTCATGCGGTCGTTAATCGAATCTGGCTTCGTGAGAAGGTCACGAAAGGGGGTCACGTGACCCCAGAGTCACTGCAACCGTCATAAGTACATGCCAGTTGCCAAGCCTCTGAATTTTGATCACGTGACGATGGAGACGCCACAACTGTTGTAAGTGTAAGTAAAGTTACTTTAAACAGTCACTAAATGAACTGTTTATGAAATGAAATCGAGGACTACTTATATACTATGCCCATCTATTATTTTTCCTTCCTCCTTTATCATCATCATCATCTTTTAATGACTCCATAACTCTTGCAAGATGGACTCTGGGCAACTGAATGGAGCTGAGCGTTTACTGGCCGGATGCCCTTCCTGTTGCCAGTGCGGAGTTTTGTTTGTTCAGCAGATATATTCTCCGCGTGGCCCAGAAAGAGAGAAATATCTGGCCTCTACCAAGGACGGAACTCACAGCCTCCTGATTGTGAGGCGAGAGCTCCACCTCTAGGGCACCGCACCACTTTTTTCCTTCCTCCTTTATGTCCGGCTAAAATATTCCCTCTTGATCCCTTTAGCGGTGAAGAAAGCCGTGTACGATAAGTTTGCAGAGGAGGGTTTGAAGGGAGGAATCCCCCTGGAGTTTGGCATCGACACCCCCTGGACGGAGGGCTACGTCTTCCATGGAAACCCTGAGAAAGTCTACCGGCAGTTCTTCGGAGGAGACAACCCCTTCGCGGGTAAGTTCCCACAACCCGCTTGCTCATCTGTTGGATGATTTGCAATTCAGCATGTAGATCTGAGGGAAGCCTGGAAGACGAGCAGGAAAGCAGCTTGCAGCCAGGGGAGACATGATAGCTGTGTTCCAACATCTCAGGGGCTGCCACAAAGAAGAGGGAGTCGGGCTGTTCTCCAAAGCACCTGAGGGTAGAACAAGAAGCAATGGGTGGAAACTGATCAAAGAAAGAAGCAACTTAGAACTAAGGAGAAATTTCCTGACAGTGAGAACAATTAATCAGTGGAACGACTTGCCTGCAGAAGTTGTGAATGCTCCAACGCTGGAAATTTTTAAGAAAATGTTGGATAACCATCTGACTGAGATGGTGTAGGGTTTCCTGCCTGGGCAGGGGGTTGGACTAGAAGGCCTCCAAGGTCCCTTCCAACTCTGATGTTACGTTATGTTATGTTAAGTGCATTATTTGTGTGTGTGTGTGTGTGTGCTGTGTAGTTTGCCTATTTGTGGGTATGCGTGTGTATCAAAGGTTTGACCAAGCTCCCAAACACAACAAACTCTTTGTCGTTGAGCAATGATTCCTTTATTAGGGCTGGCTGAGGAACTCTGGGAGTTGAAGTCCACAAGTCTTAAAAGTTGCCAAGGTTGGAGACCCCTGCCCTAGAGAGCAACAAAATTTTACTCACAACTAGAACTACCTGTATTTAGTCTGGCTAGTGCGGTGTTTTCAAACCTTGGTAACTTTTTAAAAAACAACCAAAGACCTACATACAAACATCTGGCTTTTAGAAACATATATATATATATATATATATATATATATATATATATATATATATATATATAGGTCTTTGGTTGTTCGGGTTTTCTCCGTGTAAAATTGGAAGTGTCTTGGAAGTCTCATTCGTCATCTTCAGGCTTCAGCTTCTGGGAGCAATGTGTGATCGCAGCTGTTTCTTCCTTTAACTGCTAGTGGGGTTTGAACTGATTGGGTGGGAGCTTGGCTGTGCTCTGATTGGCTGGGGGTGTGTCCTGTGTTGGTGGGGGCTTGGTTGTGCTCAGTCTAATCTGTGCTGCAGGGGGATTTGAGCTGGTGAGCTGCACTGCTGCTGTTTGGCTTCGTGTTCGTGGTCGTGCTACATCTTCGTAGTGGGTGTCAGTCTGCTGCATGTATGGATTGGAGGGGTTTGAAGTGGCTAATGTTGCAGCTGCGGTCTGGCTTCTGGTCCTTGGTCGTGCTTCCTGATCAGTGTGGGTTTGGGTGTGCTTTCTGGGTGGATGTGTGGTGGTGACATCCTGTGTGGATGTCCAAAATACTAGATCCAAAATAAAAGCCTCCCCCATCAGCGAAGAAATCCAACAAAGAATCATTCCCAGAGAGAAATCATCCAGATGCCCTAAGCCCTACGGCCTCCCCAAGATACACAAAGAAGGAACCCCACTCAGACCCATAGTCAGCTCCATAGGCTCACCTCTACAAAACCTAGCCAAATTTCTCGCCAAACAACTACAGCCCTATGCAGAATCCATCGCCTCACACGTAAAAACTCATTCCAGTTCATAGAGATCATAAAGAAACAAAACTTACAGCCCAGCGACCTACTCGTGAGCTTTGATGTCATATCCTCTTCACCCAAGTGCCAATCAAAGAAGCCTTGACAGCTATCCAAAACAAATATAACCCCCAAGCACATACTAGATCTGACCAACCACTGCCTATCCAACACATACTTCATCTATAACGGACAAAAATACAAACAAATAGAAGGCGCACCCATGGGATCACCCTCTCACCTGTCATTGCCAACCTCTACATGGAACACTTTGAAACCCAAGCACTAGAAAAATCTGATCACAAACCCAAACTCTGGCTCAGATATGTAGACGACACCTTCATAATCTGGCCACACGGAAAGAAAACTTGAAAACTTCCTCACACACCTCAATAGCCTACACCCCAAAATACAGTTCACCATGGAAACAGAAGTTAACAACCAACTTCCTTCCTAGATGTCTTAGTCTACAAGAAAGCCGTGTACGATAAGTTTGCAGAGGAGGGTTTGAAGGGAGGAATCCCCCTGGAGTTTGGCATCGACACCCCCTGGACGGAGGGCTACGTCTTCCATGGAAACCCTGAGAAAGTCTACCGGCAGTTCTTCGGAGGAGACAACCCCTTCGCGGGTAAGTTCCCACAACCCGCTTGCTCATCTGTTGGATGATTTGCAATTCAGCATGTAGATCTGAGGGAAGCCTGGAAGACGAGCAGGAAAGCAGCTTGCAGCCAGGGGAGACATGATAGCTGTGTTCCAACATCTCAGGGGCTGCCACAAAGAAGAGGGAGTCGGGCTGTTCTCCAAAGCACCTGAGGGTAGAACAAGAAGCAATGGGTGGAAACTGATCAAAGAAAGAAGCAACTTAGAACTAAGGAGAAATTTCCTGACAGTGAGAACAATTAATCAGTGGAACGACTTGCCTGCAGAAGTTGTGAATGCTCCAACGCTGGAAATTTTTAAGAAAATGTTGGATAACCATCTGACTGAGATGGTGTAGGGTTTCCTGCCTGGGCAGGGGGTTGGACTAGAAGGCCTCCAAGGTCCCTTCCAACTCTGATGTTACGTTATGTTATGTTAAGTGCATTATTTGTGTGTGTGTGTGTGTGTGCTGTGTAGTTTGCCTATTTGTGGGTATGCGTGTGTATCAAAGGTTTGACCAAGCTCCCCAAACACAACAAACTCTTTGTCGTTGAAGCAATGATTCCTTTATTAGGAGCGCTGGCTGAGGAACTCTGGGAGTTGAAGTCCACAAGTCTTAAAAGTTGCCAAGGTTGGAGACCCCTGCCCTAGAGAGCAACAAAAATTTTACTCACAACTAGAACTACCTGTATTTAGTCTGGCTAGTGCGGTGTTTTCAAACCTTGGTAACTTTTTAAAAAACAACCAAAGACCTACATACAAACATCCGTGAAAACCTCAGAAAACATATATATATATATATATATATATATATATATATATATATATATATAGGTCTTTGGTTGTTCGGGTTTTCTCCGTGTAAAATTGGAAGTGTCTTGGAAGTCTCATTCGTCATCTTCAGGCTTCAGCGTGCTTCTGGGAGCAATGTGTGATCGCAGCTGTTTCTTCCTTTTAACTGCTAGTGGGGGTTTGAACTGATTGGGTGGGAGCTTGGCTGTGCTCTGATTGGCTGGGGGTGTGTCCTGTGTTGGTGGGGGCTTGGTTGTGCTCAGTCTAATCTGTGCTGCAGGGGGATTTGAGCTGGTGAGCTGCACTGCTGCTGTTTGGCTTCGTGTTCGTGGTCGTGCTACATCTTCGTAGTGGGTGTCAGTCTGCTGCATGTATGGATTGGAGGGGTTTGAAGTGGCTAATGTTGCAGCTGCGGTCTGGCTTCTGGTCCTTGGTCGTGCTTCCTGATCAGTGTGGGTTTGGGTGTGCTTTCTGGGTGGATGTGTGGTGGTGACATCCTGTGTGGATGTCCAAAATACTAGATCCAAAATAAAAGCCTCCCCCATCAGCGAAGAAATCCAACAAAGAATCATTCCCAGAGAGAAATCATCCAGATGCCCTAAGCTCTACGGCCTCCCAAGATACACAAAGAAGGAACCCCACTCAGACCCATAGTCAGCTCCATAGGCTCACCTCTACAAAACCTAGCCAAATTTCTCGCCAAACAACTACAGCCCTATGCAGAATCCATCGCCTCACACGTAAAAAACTCATTCCAGTTCATAGAGATCATAAAGAAACAAAACTTACAGCCCAGCGACCTACTCGTGAGCTTTGATGTCATATCCTCTTCACCCAAGTGCCAATCAAAGAAGCCTTGACAGCTATCCAAAACAAATATAACCCCCAAGCACATACTAGATCTGACCAACCACTGCCTATCCAACACATACTTCATCTATAACGGACAAAAATACAAACAAATAGAAGGCGCACCCATGGGATCACCCTCTCACCTGTCATTGCCAACCTCTACATGGAACACTTTGAAACCCAAGCACTAGAAAAATCTGATCACAAACCCAAACTCTGGCTCAGATATGTAGACGACACCTTCATAATCTGGCCACACGGGAAAGAAAACTTGAAAACTTCCTCACACACCTCAATAGCCTACACCCCAAAATACAGTTCACCATGGAAACAGAAGTTAACAACCAACTTCCTTCCTAGATGTCTTAGTCTACAAGAAACCCAATGGCTCCCTAGGACACACCATCTACCAGAAGAAAACACACACAAACCGCTATCTGCATGCACTCTCACACCACCACCCAGCACAGATCAACTCCGTAGCCAAGACACTCATCTCTAGAACAAAATGCTTAGCTGACGAACAACACCTAAAACCGAACTACACACTCTCACAAACGTACTAACATCCAATGGATTCCAGAGAAATAAGATTACCAAACTAATCCAAAAGAACCCCCACTAAAACCCAAGACAGAGAGCAAGAAAATGGCACAGCCCTCCTCCCATATATAAAAGGCACCACAGACAGAATCAGCAAGATCCTCCACAAACATAACATCAAGACAGCATTCTGCACAAACCAAAAAATATCCACCATCCTAAGAAACCCCAAAGACAAAATTGAGTTAGAAAATCAAGGAGTATATGAAATCCCATGCACCGCCTGCCCCACCACATACATTGGACAAACCAACAGAAGAATAAGTGCACGCATTGAAGAACACAAGAACTCATTCAAAAAAGAGGAACCAACTTCTTCCCTGGTCCAACACTTTAAAGTCACAGGACACGATATTGACTTTAAATAAACCAGAACTATCGCCAAAACGGAACACTTAAACAAGAGAATAACAAGAAAAGCCATGGAGATAGAAACACGCCCACACAGCATGAACAAACGAGATGATACCTCCCGCCTACCAGCCATTTGGAAACCTGCCCTTATTGACAAACGTGTCCCTAACACGAGGAATGACACCAGACCCACACTCACGAGGTCCACACAGGATGTCACCACCACACATCCACCCAGGAAGCACACCCAAACCCACACTGATCAGGAAGCACGACCAAGGACCAGAAGCCAGACCGCAGCTGCAACATTAGCCACTTCAAACCCCTCCAATCCATACATGCAGCAGACTGACACCCACTACGAAGATGTAGCACGACCACGAACACGAAGCCAAACAGCAGCAGTGCAGCTCACCAGCTCAAATCCCCCTGCAGCACAGATTAGACTGAGCACAACCAAGCCCCCACCAACACAGGACACACCCCAGCCAATCAGAGCACAGAAAACCCCCATCCAATCAGAGCACAGCCAAGCTCCCACCCAATCAGTTCAAACCCCACTAGCAGTTAAAAGGAAGAAACAGCTGCGATCACACATTGCTCCCAGAAGCACGGTTGAAGCCTGAAGATGACGAATGAGACTTCGTCGAAACGTCGCCAAGACACTTCCAATTTTACACGGGAGAAAACCCGAACAACCAAAGACCTATATACAAACACCCGTGAAAACCTCAGAAAACAAATATATATATATATATATATATATATATATATATATATATATAGGTCTTTGGTTATTCGGTTTTCTCCCGTAAGATTGGAAATGTCGTGCAACGCTTCAGTCTCATTTGTCATCTTCAGGCTTCAGCTTCGTGCTTCTGGGAGCAATGTGTGATCGCAGCTGTTTCTTCCTTTTAACTGCTAGTGGGGGTTTGAACTGATTGGGTGGGAGCTTGGCTATGCTCTGATTGGATGGAGTTTTTTTGTGCTCTGATTGGCTGGGGGTGTGTCCTGTTTGGGTGGGGGCTTGGTTGTGTTCAGATTATGTGTTGCAGGGGGATTTGAGCTGGTGAGCTGCGTCATCTTCAGGCTTCAGCTTTCTTCATCTTCAGGCTTCAGGCTTCAGCTTCGTGCTTCTAGGAGCAATTCTAGAAGCACGAAGCTGAAGCCTGAAGATGACGAATGAGACTTCGTCGAAACGTCGCCAAGACACTTCCAATTTTACACGGGAGAAAACCTGAATAACCAAAGACTTACATACAAACACCCGCAAAAACCTCAGAAAACACACACACACACACATATATAAAACAAACAAAGACAAACACATCAAAATTATATTACTCATAGCAGCTTTTCCTACATCAGTATCTCTATCCTATTTAACCTCTATATACAGATTCTACTTCTAAGTATCTTAAACCAACATTCTTACTTAAATTATCTTAACCTCTATTCAGAATTCAGTCTCATGACAAAAACCTCCCTTAAGTTTTACGCTTACCCTCCAGCCAGGAATACCATCTATTCCATATTCAATAGTACTCAGTATCTTCCCGCTCCTTCATTTCCATCGATAATCTATCCATTTCTGCACATTCATATATATATATATTTCCTGATTGCTTATTTGTACCCTATGACCATCATTAAGTGTTTTAAGTGTTGTACCTTGATGAAGGTATCTTTTCTTTTATGTACACTGAGAGCTTATGCACCAAGACAAATTCCTTGTGTGTCCAATCACACTTGGCCAATAAAGAATTCTATTCTATTCTATTCTATTCTATTCTATTCTATTCTATTCTATTCTATTCTATTCTATTCTATTCTATTTCTTTTATGTACACTGAGAGCATATGCTCCAAAGACAAATTCCTTGTGTGTCCAATCACATTTGGCCAATAAAGAATTCTATTCTATTCTATTCTATTCTATTCTATTCTATTCTATTCTATTCTATTTATTATAATTTGATCTGGTGGGATATCCGGATGTTTCCAATTCTGTGCTATCACAATTCTACATGCCGTCAATAGGTGTAATATGATATATTGTATATTTTTTCCCCATTTTTCCTTCCAGAATGCCCAATAGGAATAGTTCAAACCTTGGTAACTTTGAAGACGTGTGGACTTCAACTCCCAGGATTCCTCAGCCATCCTGGGGAATTCTGGGAGTTGAAGTCCACCCATCTGAAAATTGACAAGTTCGGGAAAAAAAACACTAGGCCAGTGGAAAGTAACCAATGGCCACCTCTCCTCTCAATGCTTTAGAATTCTACACCGGTGAAGGGGCAGAGGTCAACATGGCTTTCGGGGGTCTCCGGGGCCGTGGGGTGAAGAAGCAGGACCTCCCCATAGAGAGGGATCTCTACCTCTCCCTTGAAGACCTGTTTTTCGGGTGCACCAAGAAAATAAAGATCTCACGGAGGGTAAGGAAGGGAAATGGGGCGGGGGGGGCGGCTGTTTCGGAAGGGGGCGGAGTTATCATGTAAAACGGGGGGGGGCTTTCTCGTCCGCCATCTTGATGTTTTTGACCGTGGTTCTGCTTTGCCTTCCTCTGTTGTGTTCTGTCCCCCCTCGCCTCCGTCTGAGCGATGGTTTAATTAGCTGGCACTATCAGCTCTGGCAGCAAACTAGCGAGCGTCTGCCAAGTGTCTCTGTTATCTCCCTTGATGCCAATGAGTCACCCAGGAACAAACAGTACTTCAGCTCTAGTTAAGCAGTTGTTTTGCCTGCTACGAAGAGGCATGGCAGCCCTTGCTGCTTTTATATCCTGTGGGATGTGGCTCCATGACTCAGCTCTTCCTAGGCCTGCCCCACCCCTGCTTCTGTTGTTCCCGCCTCTCCTGCCTACGAAACCTAGGATCCAGCCAGGCCTGACTGCCATCAGCTGGGTCTGAAGGCGTGGCCTGGAGAGGGAAGAGTCATGGGACGGAGGCCTCGTTATCTCCTCCACCTGGCCTGCCTCTGGCTCCTGGAGCTGAGCCAGGGAAGCCGGTGCTCCTGAGGTAAGTCCTGACAGCCCTTCCCCCTCACTTTCCAAGTCACTGTCTGGCAGGGGGCCCAGCTCGGGGGACGCAGACACAACACACTATGTTGGTAGCACCACTATCGCAACACCAAGCCTAGGGCTGTTGTCTTTTCCAGATGAGCAACCAAGACTTAGTATAGGTAGTGCTGAACTAACAAACGTCATTGCTCCCAGAATTACGGTCGTAAGTCAGGCTGGCCATTAAGCTGATCACCACGTCACTATGGGTGACCGTTCAAAGTTACAATGGAGCTGAAAAAGTTGGGACCGTTTTTCACGCCATTGCAAAACTTTTGCAAGAATCACCTTGGTGGTGTGATCAAAATTTGGACCATTGGCAGCCGGTTGATATTTATGACCGTCGCAGTGTCCCCGGCCGTTATGCAATCCCCTTTTGCGACCGGATTCACTTAACAACCATGTTGATGAAGATATATTTTCTTTTATGTACGCTGAGAGCATACGCACCAGGACAAATTCCTTGTGTGTCCAATCACACTTGGCCAATAAAAAAATTCTATTCTATTCTATTCTATGACCATCATTAAGTGTTGTACCTTGATGAAGGTATCTTTTCTTTTATGTACACTGAGAGCATAGGCACCAATACAAATTCCTTGTGTGTCCAATCACACTTGGCCAATAAAAAAATTCTATTCTATTCTATTCTATGACCATCATTAAGTGTTGTACCTTGATGAAGGTATCTTTTCTTTTATGTACACTGAGAGCATAGGCACCAATACAAATTCCTTGTGTGTCCAATCACACTTGGCCAATAAAAAAATTCTATTCTGTTCTATTCTATTACTAATCTAACCACTGCAGTGATTCATTTAACAAACAAACGTAGACGAGGAAAGTCGCAAAACGGGGCCAAACTCACGCAGCTACGGAAATGTTGAGTTCAATTGTGGTCGTCAGTCGAGGACTACCTGCATAGTCATCCTGCCTTGCGTGGCCTCGTCGCTAAGTGAAGGATTACCTCAGTGCGGGGTTGCTCCCGGTTCAGTCCGGTTCTACAGAACCGGTAGTAAAACCGGCGGGAGGCTCCGGCCACCCGCCCCAACATCATCGAGGGTGATCTGCGCATCACACTTGGCCAATAAAAATTCTATTCTATTCTATTCTATTCTATTCTATTCTATTCTATTCTATTCTATTCTATTCTATTCTATTCTATTCTATGTAGAACCCACCCCTGGATTACCTGTATAGAAACGGTTATACCTCTTCCCCCATCTTTCCCCAAACCCTCAGGTGATGAATGAAGATGGCCACGCGTCCACCATTAAAGACAAGATCCTAACGATTGACGTTCAACCTGGTTGGAAGCCCGGAACTAAGATCACGTTCAAAGAGGAAGGAGACCAGGTGAGGTTAAGCCAGGACAGGTGATGGAGCGCTTCCTTTGGAATCTTCTCTGGTTAATTCTGCCCCCAGAATCCGTTTTATCACATGCCAGCTTCACCTGGAACAGAATAACAGAATTGGAAGGGACCTTGGAGGTCTTCTAGTCCAGGGGTCTCCAACCTTGGTCCCTTTAAGACTTGTGGACTTCAACTCCCAGAGTTCCTCAGCCAGCTTTGCTGGCTGAGGGACTCTGGGAGTTGAAGTCCACAAGTCTTAAAGGGACCAAGGTTGGAGACCCCTGTTCTAATCCAAACCCTTGCTCAGCCAGGAGACCCTTTACCATTCTGCACAAACGGTTGTCCAATTTCTTCCTAAAAGCGTGACGGAGCATTCACAACTTCCGGTGGCAAGCTGTTCCACTGGTTAATTGTCCTCACTGTTAGGAAGTTTCTCCTTAATTCCAGGTCGCTTCTCTCCTGGATGAGTTGTCCTGCCTTCTGATGCTTTGGAGAATAGCTTGACTCCCCCTTCTTTGGGGCAGCCCCTCAAATATTGAAAGATTGCCATCCTGTCTTCTCCTCTAAGTCCTTCTGTTCCTTGATGAGTTTGTGGGGGTCCCCACTTGGGAAAGGACCCTCAAGAACCCAGCCTCCACCCAATGCAGAAGGCAAGTCAAATCCTCCCTGCCTGACGTTTGTGCAGCCTTCGCTATTCTTTCTGTGAAGCCATGACAGGATAACGGGGGTTGGAAGGCACCCCAGAGGTCATCCAGTCCAGCCCCCTGACCATGACGGGGGGGGGGATCCTATACTGTACCATCCTGGACAAACGGCTGCCTAGTCTGTTTTTGAAAACCTCCAGCGTTGGAGCAGCCGCAGCTTTTGATTCATTAACAGAATCACACGTTAGAAGGAAGGGACCTTGGAGGTCATCTAGTCCACCCCCCGCCCACCCACCCAGCCCAAGCAGGAGACCCTACGCCATTTCTGACAAGAGGGCAGTCCGGTCTCCCCTTGAAAGCTTCCAGGGATGAAGCTCCCACAACTTCTGAAGGCAACCTCTCTTCCATGAAGATTAACTTCATGAAGACTAAAAACATTAACATGAAGACTAGAAGATTAACAGGGTTGCAAGCAGGTTCTGACAGGTTCTGGAGAACCGGTAGCAGAAATTTTGAGCAGTTCGGAGAACCGGTAGCAGAAATGTTGAGTAATTCAGAGAACTGTCAAATACCACCTTTGGCTGGCCCCAGAGTGGGGTGGGAATGGGGATTTTTGCAATATTTATTTATTTATTTTGTCACAACAATATATGTAGGAATCATACAAAAGATTATATAGTATATAAACATATATGAGTAAATATAAGGAGGTATAAGCATATATATAGAAAGAAAAAAACAAAAAAAACAATAGAACAGAAACGGTAGGCACGTTTGTGCGCTTATGCACGCCCCTTATGGTCCTCTTAGGAATGGGGTGAGATCAATAGTAGAAAGTTTTTGGTTAAAGCTTTTAGGATTATGGGCAGAGACCACAGAGTCAGGTAAAGTATTCCAAGCACTGATGATTCTGTTACAGAAGTCATATTTTCTGCAATCTAGATTAAAGCGGTTGACATTTAGTTTAAATCTATTAGTTGCTCTTGTATTATTGCAATTGAAGCTGAAGTAGTCTTTGACAGGAAGGACATTCCAATAGATGATTCTGTGAGTTAAACTTAGGTCTTGTCGAAGGCGACGGAGTTCCAAGTTTTCTAAGCCTAGGATTTCGAGTCTGGTGGGATATCCTTCCCCTGGAGTGTGATGGGAATGGAAATTTTGCAGTATTCCTCCCTGCCACGCCCACCAAGCCACACCACGCCATGCCCATAGAACCGGTAGTAAAAATAATTGGATTTCACCACTGGTTGCAAGGGACCTTGTAGGTCATCTAGTCCACCCCCCTGCTAAAGCAGCAGACCCCCCACACCATTTCAGACAAATGTCTGCCCAGTCTCTTCTCAAAAACCTCCGGTGACCTGCTGCCCTCCTCACTGTTAACAGCGACACTGGGAGGGTGACAACCTGGAGGAGCCACTCACCTGGACGCTTCCGTTGCGCTGGGATCATCCGAAGGGGTGACGGAGGCGTCAGAAATCCCCTTTTCAACCCAGCCCGGACTGACACCCCTTCTGGTTTTTTTCATTTTAGGGGCCCAACCTTATCCCAGCAGATATTATCTTCATTGTGAAGGAGAAACTCCACCCCAGGTTTAAAAGGGAAGATGATAATCTGATCTACGTGGCCAGCATCCCGCTCGGAAAGGTAACGCCAAGGCTGAGTGCATGTGTAACCACCACCTGTTTTACTTTTGGTTTACTCGATGATGTGCCGTCAAGCTGGTAATGAGTCTTAGCAACTGCATAGAGAGACCTTCTCCATGGGGGAGCGGTCACCATCGTGGTCCCTCAGCTCTTCATCACCGCTGAAACCGCCTTCTGCTCTTTCCTCCAGTCTATAAACCCCACTCCCTTGCAGCACTGATGAGATTACCTAGTTGGGTAATGAAACGTCTACAAGAAAACCACCAAGCTGAGAGAGCACCAAGAACTCTCCTTCTCCTCTTCCTCCTCCTTCTCCTCCTCCTCCTCCTTTTCCTCCTCCTCCTCCTCCTCCTCCTCCTCCTCCTCCTCCTCCTCCTCCTCCTCCTCCTTCCCTCTTTCCTTCCTTCCTTCCTTCCTTCCTTCCTTCCTTCTCCTTTTCTTTCTTCCCTTCCACCCCTTTCCTCTTCCTCCTCCTCCATCTTTTCCTCATCTATCGTTTTCTCTTCTTCACCTCCTGTTGTGACTCCGGCCCCCGAGCCTGTCCTCTTGGAGGAGGATGACTCTGAGAGTAATGGGGAGGAGCCGACAAGGCCTCCCTCTCCAGGACCCTCCTCTCTGGCACCGCCCCAAGTTCCAGCTGTAGGCCAGGAGGAGGAGCTGACAAGGCCTCCCACTCCCGGACCCTTCTCCTCCCTGGCAACGCCTCAGGCTCCAGCTGCTGAGGATCAATCTTGGATTGACCCGAGGCAGCGACGAAAAGATAAGCACGCGCAGCAAAGGAAGTGGTGTGGCAGGCTCAGAGATTGCTGAGTCACTGAGCCACACCCCACAGGGGATAAAAGCGGGTGGAGTTGCCATCTGGCCCTTGTGACGGACAAAATCTACCAAGTGCGAACTGCAGATCGGTCGTTTGGGAGTTAAAGGCCTGCACTGTGCAAAGGCTTTTTTCTATGAGCTCTTGGCAACGGATCTTGGACACGTGGGCTTCTTTCTCCGTAAGAGATAAAGAACTCGGAACTTGGCAGGCCAGAAAATCAGGTCTGTTGCAAATATAAAGGACTGTGGGACACGCGTCTCTGCGTCTTCTGTGTGAAGTGGGGAGGGGGACAGAACACCTCCTCTTCTTCTCTTCCTCCCCTCTTCCTTCTCCTTTTCTTTCTTCCCCTTCCAATTCCCCTTTTCCTCTTCCTCCTCCTCCATCTTTTCCTCATCTATCGTTTTCTCTTCTTCACCTCCTGTTGTGACTCCGGCCCCCGAGCCTGTCCTCTTGGAGGAGGATGACTCTGAGAGTAATGGGGAGGAGCCGACAAGGCCTCCCTCTCCAGGACCCTCCTCTCTGGCACCGCCCCAAGTTCCAGCTGTGGGCCAGGAGGAGCTGACAAGGCCTCCCTCTCCCGGACCCTTCTCCTCCCTGGCAACGCCTCAGGCTCCAGCTGCTGAGGATCAATCTTGGATTGACCCGAGGCAGCGACGAAAAGATAAGCATGCGCAGCAAAGGAAGTGGTGTGGCAGGCTCAGAGATTGCTGAGTCACTGAGCCACACCCCACAGGGGATAAAAGCAGGTGGAGTTGCCATCTGGCCCTTGTGATGGACAAAATCTACCAAGTGCGAACTGCAGATCGGTCGTTTGGGAGTTAAAGGCCTGCACTGTGCAAAGGCTTTTTTCTATGAGCTCTTGGCAACGGATCTTGGACACGTGGGCTTCTGTCTCTGTAAGAGATAAAGAATTCGGAACTTGGCAGGCCAGAAAATCAGGTCTGTTGCAAATATAAAGGACTGTGGGACACGCGTCTCTGCGTCTTCTCTGTGAAGTGGGGAGGGGGACAGAACACCTCCTCTTCTTCTTTTCCTCCCCCTCTTCCTCCTCCTCCTCTCTGCAATCCCCATCCCCTTCTAATATTAGTAATATGTCCTTCTCGGATAGCCAATCTCATCAACCGGTTCCTATCCTTTGCTCTCCCAGGCCCTAATTGGCTGCACGGTGGACGTGAGAACGCTGGATGAACGGTTGTTGAACATCCCCATCAATGATATTGTCCAGTAAGTGCTGTCTTGGAGGAAGGGGGAAGGGCTGGGGAGCTGGCAGGTAACAGCTCCCCGGCTACTTGGTGATGGTGGGGTAATGTGACTGGGTGGGCATGGCCAACTTTTTTCTTTTTCTTTTTTTACTTTTAAAAGCATTTTTGCTACAATGCTTTTAAAAGCCTCTGACGATCCCATCTGTGCCGTGTGATCATCAGAGGCTTTTTTTTTTTACTTTTAAAAGCATTTTTTTGGCTGAAGAAAAAATGCTTTTAAAAGTAAAAAAAAAACAACCTCCGATGATTTCACGGCTCAACTGGGCTCAACTGGACATAGGGATAGGCAGGGATTTTTGCTACCGGTTCTCTGAACCACCTGCCGCCATCGCTACCGGATCGGGCAATCCGGTCCGGATCGGACGATCTGGTCCGAACCGGGAGCAATTTCACCCCTGGTATGTCCTGTATCTGTATGAGCTCTGAACTGCCTCTCCTCCTTCCTTTTCCAGCCCAAAGTACTTCAAAGTGGTCCCCGGCGAGGGGATGCCCCTTCCCCAAGACCCCACCTCCAAGGGGGACCTCTTCATGTACTTCGATATCGTCTTCCCGGCCAGGCTGACCCCGGCCAAGAAGGCGCTCGTGAGAGAAGCCCTCCTCATGTGAAGCACATCACCCCAGCCGCTCTTCCCCCCACCTCATTTTTGGAAATAAATGAAAACCTTTTCCATGGAGTTCAGCTGCAGGATTTGGGCATGGCTACTCTAGAGAAAACAAGGACTCGGGGGGACATAATAGCAGAAGTCCAGTATTTGAGGGACTGCCCCTAAGAAGAGGGGGTGGTCCACCTATTCTCCAAAGCACCTGAACAAGGCAGGACAAGAAGCAACGGGTGGAAACTCATCAAGGAGGGAAGCAACCTAGAACTAAGGAGAAATTTCCTAAGAATTACTATTAATCAGGGGAACAGCTTGCCACTAGAAGTTGTGGGCGCTCCATCACTGGAGGTTTTAAAGAAGAGACTGGACAGCCACTTCTCTGAAATGGTCTAGAGTAGTGTTGGTGAACCTTTTTTGCCATCGCGTGCCAAAAGCGGGGGGAGCGTAGGGAGGTCACGCACGCGCATGCCCACACCCATAATTCTAGGCCCCCGTGTATGCGTGCGACTCCCCGCCCTCCCGGCACGACCCCCACTTTTGGCACACGATGGCAGGGTGGGCCCGGTAGGCCCTTTTTTGCTCCCCGCAGGCTCCAGAGCCTCTCTAGGAGCCTGGGGAGGGGAAAAATGGCCTTTCCCCACCTGCCCCGCTTGGGCAACTGGCATGTACTTATGACGGTTGTAGCATCCTGGGGGGGGTCACGTGATCCCTTTTGCGACCTCCTGACAAGCCAAGTCAAGCGGGGAAAGCCTGATTCACTTAACGACCGTGTGACAAACTTAAACTACTGCAACGATTCACGTAACAATTCTGGCACGAAAAGTTATAAAACGGGGCAAAACTCACTTAACGACAGAACATTAACGAACGGACGGCGCGTCTTGCTTAACGACAGAAATCCTGGGCTCAGTTGTGGTGGTAAGTAGCAGCAGCTGAGTCAGCCACATCTTGCAAACTCAGCTAAGGCCGTGAAACTATCTTTACTCCACAAGATGCCACAAGAGGGGTTGCAAGAAATTGTGCCACACCGACACCGAAAAGCACACACAAACACACGTCCACGCACACACATCCAACCCCGATCGGCTTCAGCGCTAAGAAGGAGAACAAAAGCAGGTCCTTTGCTTGAGCTTTATTTTAAAAAAAAAGATTTGACATTCGTAGCGCATATTTTTTTTTAAAAAAAAATAATCAACGCAACATCACAAATAATTTCACAGCAGGCTCGCCCACAGAAAAAAAAAGTGCCATTTTTCTTTTCTCCCCCCCAAAAAAATTTGCAGTGGAACAAAAGTGCGGTTAAGCCAGATCATCCTTCAATCGGTTCTGCCAAAGGACAATAGTTAAAAATGTGGGAAAATCTGGATCTGAGCTTCTCGGCAAATTCTCGGGGAGGGGGTCTGAATTCAGCTTTGTAATAGGTGAGTTAAGGGGCTTACAAGCCAAGCAGGAGGGTCTCGAACACATTTTAGGCTGCGGCCCCCACCTCCCCAAATGCCAGCAATTTGGAGACGGTGGCCATTTTTTTTAAAGACATCGGAGAGACGTAGCAAGCTTGGGAAAACTGATTCTTTCCCAATTCCGAAAAAGGGAACTGATTCAATTTAATGAAGGGGGGGGGGGAAGCGAAGCCTTTTCGGACGGGCTTGAAGTCGAGTGTGCAAGTGGAACAAAATTCATCCCGTTTGTGTTTAAGGGGTGCGCAAGCTGGTTAGGACAGCAGTAAGACTTCAGGAAACATTGTGTAACATAAGCGGGGGGCATCTTCGATTCTGCAGCGTTTAAAAAGCACCTGTTAAAACGGATGATTGGTCCGGTAAAGATAAAAATTACTTTTAAAAAGACACCAGGGGTATTTGCAGATCCTGAATCAGCAGCTACGGCCAGACCGGGACGTGTAAGCGTAAAACCATTCCAACCTTTTAAAACGGGGAAATCCACGAGAGTTTTAGAAACACGCAGGTCAGGAGAACGGAGGGGATGGAT